>NW_025814046.1:1216554-1520693 GCF_018902025.1 Drosophila willistoni
TGAAGCTTCCACACTTTGAACCAATTTTAAAAGGTTTCACTATACTTGAAGAACCCATTAAATAGTTATAGGAATAATGAGATATACCTGAGGTATGAATTGGAAATGGAACAAATTTAACATATAGTAGAATCCGGTTATAACGACACTCAAGGGACCTACGATTTTCGTCGTTATATCCGGAGGATGTACTAACTGGAGGCCCTTTCATATATGTATGTTTGTATTGGGACCAACCAATCACTCTTCGAACTTTTGTCGCTATAACCGGACGGACTTTGTAGGCGGAGTCGTTAGAACTGGTTACTTTTGTATATGTATTTAGGACAAAAGTTGAACTCCGTCAACTAAGAAACTAAGTGGCTTGCATAAAAAAACAACAACTGATTAGATAGACCCTAGCAAATTGGAAAAACCTTAACGTTACGTTGAGATACTCAACAAAAATCATATTTTGCACCGATATTGCACATCTATAAAGATATTGGCCATAACCCAATATCTTGGTTGTATTTGGGAACGTTTGAACTTGCATAGAAGAACCAGGAGAAGACCAATGAGATTCGGACTGCAAAATTCTAAATGTTTGACGTAATAACCCTGGGGCAATGTTTTCTAAATACAAAGAAAAGCCTACTTTTCCAGCAAGCAAAAACTAAGCAAAGCAATATGCTCCCTATAAAATTTACTTGATTAAAGTACACACAATATTTATTTACCTTTCCATCATTCAAACCTTCCGCATTTCTTGAAAATATTCTCCCACAATCTTCGACAATGCGGCAATCAATTGAACAATTTTTTGTTTGAAAATGATCGTTTCCCATGTGCAATGCCAACCTGCATCTTTGCATTCGTTTTTCGCTGTCATGCTGCTTTTTTTTCCTGTCGATTGCTATCATCAACAAGAGAGAAAGGAAAACGCATAAATCGAACTCTCTCGATCTTATTGTCCCGAAATGCACATGGTTGATTCGCGGCCTCCATTCCCACAGTCAACCACAAACAAAACAGACAACAAACCAAGACCAGAGAAAAAAAAACCTTTGTCTCTAATATATGTTTTTTTTTTATATCAAAATCCAAAAAAAAAAGTGGCAAAGAAGAAAAACCCTAAAAAGTCAGATGCGCTTAACAAAAGGGAATAAAGAATCAAGAAAATAGTTGGAGTCGGAGTTGGCCCTGGCCCTGGGCCCTGGCTTTCTGGTTTTCTCTTCTTTGTGTGTGTGTGTGTGGAAAAGTCAGAAATCGCTTAAGGTTAACACATCGCAAACAAAAGGGCCAACAAGCCAAAGACCGTGCAAATGGACCGTGTGTCGTCCGCGACGGTCGCGAGTTGATGATGCCAGATGAGGGTTGAGGTTGGGCTCAATCTGAATCTTATAGTCAATTTTTCTGAAACCTGTTTTCATGTACCTGTACCTGTTAGCAGTTTGATGCATTTTCCTGGCCCTTATTTTGGTTAGATTGGAATTGGAATGGGGGGGTCTATATTCTGGATGCTGCTGACTCAGCAATTGGCCAAAAAGGGAAAAGAAAACACGCATTCTCTCATCGCAAGATCGCGTAATGGTTTATGGTAGGAGATGAAGACGGGCCCTTCTTCTTCTTTCGTCTCCTTCTTGTTCTTCTTGCAGGTGCCATCGATAAACATAAAAAGTCACATACAGATAGAAAAACATTAGCCAAAAAACAAAACGAAGAAGAAAATGGACAACAACAACAGAAAAAAAAGGTCGTAACAAAAACAACAACAGGGAAAAAAAGGACTCGAACTCGAGCAGTGAGTGCACATTTTCGTCTATAAAATTTATTCGCATTAATCGCCGTCAGAGATAAAAATTAAGTAAAAAGAATAGACAAGACGATGGCCAAAAAGAAAAAAAAAGGACGCTAAGCGTCGTCTAGGCGGGACGAGTGTGGGAGCAGCATGATAAGGCAACATTGACACCTTCAACGAGGACAGGGACAAGAGACTCTCTCTCTTTCTTCCCGTTTTTACCTGCTAACACTAACGAGTAACAAATTTTCGCAGAGGTCCAGAGGAAGAGGACTGTACATTGAATACTATAACATAGTCTATTTCTGGCCTAGCTTCTGGAATGGAAATCGGGCAGGGAGGGGGACAAGTGGAACGAAGCGTATGCGTGTGTAATTAAGTGTCGCAAAAAGACGCAGGAGGCAGCTCCTGAGAATGAAATGAAACTGGATAAAAGTGTGTGTGAGTATGGGGGAGAGGACATGGCCGGGACAGGAGTGGAAGTTGGGGGAGGAGATAGAAGGAGGAGGAGGAGGACTGCTGCTTACATATGTATGTAAATAGGAAAAGCTTGTTTGTTGTACTCCTGGTTGGCTTTGCTTCGAATGGATGGATGGATGGGATGGATGTTGAGAGGGGGATGGGTGATAAAAATGTTGATGTAAATTGCAAAAAGCAGTTTTTATGTCCCGTTGCCTCAGAACACACACACACGCACACCCACCCACCCATATACTCACCATGGATGAATAGAGGCAAAACAAAACACAACAAGGAAAAAAAAGCCTCTGAAGTGGTGCAAAATATTAGACAAGGGCGGTTGCCTGTGGTTGGAGAGCTACATAGAAGGAAGCTAGTGGTGGCCCAATGGGTGTGGGCATAGAAATCTTCGATGGGTGGGTGGTGTGAGTTTCCACTGGGACTTTGATGTACCTTTAGGATAAAGGTACATAATAGGGGGACAAAAAATAACTACAATAAGGATATTGTAGTTATTTTTTGTCCCCCTATTATATTTATAAATAACTTAAAAAATTGAACAAAATGGCGCAATATTTTAGAGAATTTGCCCACATTGAAAAGAGTGTTGGCAAATTCACTAAATTTGCGTTTTCCAGCACTCTCAAGTAGTGCTCCTTAACTTTGTCAACGTCAAAATGACAATCCGAGAAAAATGCATTAAAATATTTGCAAAATATTCCAGTAAAAATTTAATAAAACCAGTTTTTAGTGCATTGTGGCCATAGATTAAACGAATTTCGCGTGTAAAACCTCTTAAAAAACACTTTAACCAGACAGACCACCAAAAAACAAAGGCAAAGAAGAAGGCGAAGGCTAAAACTGCTGGAGCGTCATGGTAGGAGAATTAAGATTTAACAACTTTTTTCTCCTCTACTTAAATTCGACAAATCTTTCGCTTAGGCTCATGTACCAAAAACGCTGTCATTGAAATTAAAAATACCGAGTCGCATACAGCCCGAAGTTAATCCAGCACCTGGTCGTGTGGGTCAGTATACGAACAAATTGCATTATTTCAAGAAACACCTGTTGGACGAGGTATGCAAGAAGAAGTTTGCTTTGGATTTTATGGAACCTGTCGATACGGAGGTATTGCAGGTGCCAACCTATTATACCATCATTGAACGTCCCATGGACTTGGGGACCATTACGAAACGTGTACAAAACAATTACTATAATAGTGTGGATGAGGCTGTAGCGGATTTTCGTTTGGTATTGCGCAATTGTTTCACATTTAATCGTCCTGGCGATGTTGTCCATCGAAAGGGTAAAATGCTGGAGAAATTCTTTTATAAGAAAATCAAAAGTTTACCCAAAGGTGCGGAGATTCTGTGCAAAAAAGATCCCAAGGCGGTGAGTAAAGCAAAGTTAAATGGACCAAAGACAATGGCCACATTGGCCAACACGGAGCGTCAGTGTCGGGAGCAGTTGAAGAAATTGCAGAATTTTACCAATCAAGCGGATACAAATGCCCGAAATTTCTTTAGCAACAAATGGGAATCTCTGTTCAAGAAGGTGGACCGACATTATTTCAAATCGTACGAAGAGTTTCGTCATCATGTGGATGGCATATTCAGAAAGTATCATGATCCAGCCAAAATGATTTACGAACGGACATTTGGAATGCCTCAGCCTGGTGGTGAATCTCTATTTGGTGGTGCTTTGACTAAAGGTGATCTCGGGGAATTATTGCAAGCAACAAATGAAGCGGAGAATGGGCTCTATAATGGCAGTCGGCCCAAGGATGTTATAGAAACCTTTCGAGGCACAATCGATCGATTAAAACAAAAATTAGAAGCGGATTCGAAGGATTTTCAAACATCGACAACGGTTGAACCTTGGCCTGTGGCCGGTGAACACAATCAGAAACCCGAGGAATTGGTACGCGTTGAGGTGAACGAGGCACACTTGATGGTAACCCCCAGCGAGTTGCAATCCTTGGTGACGGTGGATTTGCCTAATAGCTCCGATGAGGATAGCACTGAGAAATCCAAGAACGCGGCCGTCAGTGATATGGAACGACGTACAATACAGAAACTTTTTGCCCGGCTACCACCGCATTCGATGCGTGAGATAGTGCATCTTGTGCAGCAAACTGAAGGCCTGGAAACTGATAATTCTGAGCAAGTGAGCTTTGATGTCAAGTCGTTTGGGACCGATATTTTGTTCTTGATGAAAAAAGCCGTGGTCAAGGCCATGCGAGCGCATAGTAAAGTAAATCTCAAGGATATGCATCCAGTGGAAAAGGAGGGTCTTCAACGTAACTTGGAAAGTCAATTGGATAGCATTACACGTATGTTGAATAACAGTCGTCGTCGTAATCCTTGTTTCACAGCCAAATCGATGGCGGCGGCAGCAACATCGGGGACAGTAAAAAGACGAGGAGTCGGACGACCAGCACGTCAACCTGCGAATCCTGCCCCAAGATTGCCTATACAACAATCCAGCCGTCTTAGCGATACCAGTGATGATGATAATGAGACAAATCAATCAATGAATCCCAGAATAAGTCCACAAAGAAATCAACTTAAGCTACCATTGAAGCGTCCCCATGTGAAGGCTAGTCCACCACAGAAACAGAAAAGGATATGCCCGGGTGGGGATAAGCCCAGAGATCCCAATAAACCGCCACGCAGCCATTTAAGTGAATCTAGTAGCAGTAGCTCAAGTAGCAGCTCTTCCAGTAGTGGTTCTAGCAGCAGCGGCGACAGCAGCAGCAGCAGCTCATCCTCATCTGGCAGTGATTCCTCCAGTGATGACACCCCCTCTTAGAAAATAAACAAATGCATGTCCCGCAGCATCTCTCTATCTATGTTGTCTTTGCAATGATCACGTAGACGGAGTCGTTCGAAAGAAAATATATGCAAATTATGTAATGGTTCTCACGATCAGTCAGTCAGAGGATGTACCTGACACCCAGAACCAAAAAAGGAAGATCCATAATGCGAAAGTAGTTTTCCCAACACACACACACACACACACACACACATGTAAAACAAATTTGCATAATTTATGAGGAAAACGAGCAAAACCGAATTTTCACTTGGCGAAAAAGAAAAAGGGTAAGATCAGAGATCAGAGTCTTAGACTAATTTGCATAAGAAACCAAAAAGGACCCTTGGTCCTTGGGCTTGCCAAAAAAAAAACAACAACCATAGAATGAAAGTGAAAATGAAAATGTGTACAAAAAGGAAATCGCACACAGAGAGACACACACAGAAACACAGAGACACACAGGGGTTAATTATGCATCGCTCAGTGGACGGCGGCGCCTCATGCCGACACGCTCGCACACCTGAGGTCCTTTGCCTTGCATCACAGGGGGTTGAACAGGGATGGCAACAAGCACTAACTCACTCATTTACGTGGTCTTTCGTTCATTGATTCATTTGCATATTATCGAGTCCACACACACACATGTGATGCAATTTACTTTTAGGCAAAATTATGTAAATTATGCGTGCAAAAATAGACGAAAGGAAAATTTTTACTTCTTTCTCACGGTCAGAGAAGTTCTTAAGAATAAAAAAGGATATTTGCTGCTGCTCATTTAGAAAAAGGGGTGCCCTCTCTGGGTGTGTGTGTGTTTGGGTTACAACACAACAGGCTACAAATCAATTTTGATCGATATTCATTTAGCCATCGATTGAAGCAGTTAATTTGCATAAACAACAAAAACATCACCGTCACGATCACGAAATACTATCAAAGGCAAATAATTATGCAAATTTTTAGCAGGATTTCCTTTTTTTCGTATGGTTAAGTTAAAGTAGGCAAAATAAAAGTAGAGGAAAGCAAAAGGTAACCCAAACGGTAAGTAAAAGGTAAGCAAAAGTAAGCAATTTTTCCTTTTAAATGATCAAATTGAAATTTATTGAAATGAGTAAAAGGAAAAGGTAAACCGAGGTAAGCAACTTTACCCTCTTAATGGACAACTTGGAAAATTATTTAAATGAGGCAAAAGGCCAAGCCAAGGCAAGGAAATTTTGTATCTCTTTGTCTTAAGATTGTACTTGAAAAGCAGACTTATCCCTTTTCAAGGCTAGATCACGAACCAACTGGAAGGATATTGCAATTTTTAACTGAAAGAAGAGAAAGAAAGTTCATATGATTGTGAACTGGAAGGATATTGCAATTTATACCATAAGGAAGAAAGTTGCTATTATAATTAGCATTTTTAAGCTTAATCTATGGCTTACAAATGATATCTGGCTTTTTAATACAGGAAATATTGGGTCTAAATATTTCAGCTGCAAACAAAATGACTCAGTTCTTTTTAAGCCCAAAGCTAGATCGAACAACTTGGAAGAATATTTAACTAAGGAAAGATATACAATCGTACACCTTTGGACTCAAAGAAAAAGTTTTAGGTCTAGTAAAACTAAGATAAACTGCATACCACAAATTGTCAATTTGGCCCCAGGGCCCAATTTGGAGCCAGTTGAAAAATTCAATTTTGTATGAATTTTTTTGGTCTCTCTGCTTGGCGTCACTTTACGCCACTAACTCACACTAAAGTATAACTACACTTGAACTATGAAAGATAGTGAATTAAATTTTACGTCGAATGAGATATTGTGCATCAAAATCGGATTAAAAACAGATACACTTCGTTGCCCACGAAAAAAAAGGTGTTTTTTTGTTAAAGAGGTGTTTTCAACAGCCCAACTATATTTTAGTTTAAATACAATTTTTAGTTAAAGAATAGGCATTTGAGTGCTAGAAATTTTAACCTTAATGAAATTGTATTGAAATTATTGAAAACTTCAAAAAAGAAAGAATTTTGTCTACAATCTCTGTCTTTAGAACCAAAGTCTTCAATTTAGCACAGTTCTTTTCAGGCCTAAAGCTATGTATGTCAGGCTAACTGAAAGAATATTTCAGACAGAATTTGGTCTACATTTTCGCCTTCAGATCCTTTAGACAAACTTAGTATCTATTAAGATAAACTAAGGCCTTTAGTGGCAAATTTCCTACCCATTTCTATCGCCATTTTCTCTATTGGCAATAGTTGCGTTATTTTTTTGCACCTCCCCCTAAAACGATGAGCAACCCCTAAGTGAAAAAAACTTTTGCAAAAATCGCCAATACGAATTTGCCAAAATACATAACAATTTCAATCGAACTCCGAGAAATTGCAATGCCAGCCAATGCCAAAAAGGAGAACTCACCACCAACAAGACCAAATAGTCATCATCATCATCATCATTGTCATTATCGTCATCATCATCATCATAATTATCGTCCTTAGCGTTCTCTTAGTCACTCCACCCTGCAATCCTTGGGCAAAATATGAACTTTGATGTTGCCCATAAAGGACGGAGAAGGAAAAAAATCCGCAAAACGAGGGTTGTGTGGTTGTACGTCTCTCGTAAAGCACTTATCATAGAAACACCCCGAAAGCAAAAAACTACTGCAAACGACCCTCCCCTCTGGAGTCGGGAAAAAACACTTTCTCTTTCTCTCTCACTCTAACCCACTCCATCTCTCACTCGCTCTCTAGGTTACTAGATAGAAGTGGAGTAAATATCTGTAGCAATTGGCAATGCAACGATAACATGCAAATTTTTTGTTTTCCTTTTTTTGTCCAAGGGGGGTTGGAAATAGCAGAACGCAAAATCAAATTAAAAAAAAAAAAAAAGTTTTTTCGTAAAGAAAGAAAAATTCAGACGTCGACCAGACACGGCTAGAATTAAAAAACCGTAGCAACGCTTTCCAACCCCGGGGCTTAATATTTGCGCCCCTTTGCCTCTCTCTCTCTCTCTATCTCTTTCACTGCCATTGTGTTACGGTGTTGGGTTCGGTGTGTGTGTGTTTGTTTGTGTGTGTGTGTGTGCACCGTGTTTATGCTAAAAAGCCGTCCAAAATAATCAGCAGGAAATTCGGACATTTTCCATATTTTAGCTAGGCTTTTCCTAAACACAAAAAAAATTCTTTCGGGGTGAAATGTAAATTAGATGAACATTTTTTGCCACAAACAAGTCTGTCACCAAAAAAAAACGTAAAAAAAAACTAAACTGGTTTTTTTGCAGATATATTTTAGATGGAAAGATTTTAAAAAACATTTTTTATTTGAATTGTTTATTGTAGATCTTGTCCTTACCAGGACAATTATTGAATTCTCTAACTACATTCACGGAAATATGGAAACAATATTAAAATTTATATGCTAATATAATTTATGGCCTACAATATAAATAAAGAAGAAGAAATTAAACATAATTCATTTAATGAGGGAAGCGGAAAGGATGATCCAGTGGGTGGCACCCCTTCATGGGTGTTATCTGTGTACTATTTGATCCAATTGATTTATTGTCAGTTGCTTGTAAAAAAAATATAATCATAATTGTTGAACAGTCGAGAGAAAAGCCTAACATAATCCCTTTTCATTTCTTAGTCTTCAGGTTGTGCAATGCGTTACCTACATATGTACAATATAAAAATAGTACACAATAGTATAAAATTAAGAAAATTCAATTAATATTTAATAAATTTTCTTTATTTCTTGAAGTTTCAAACTAAATAAATTTGCTCACTGTCTCCTGTGTGAACCGATTGCAAAAAAAATGCCCAACAAAAGGAAAAAATTGTTCTTATGCTTTGTTTAATTAAACTGGAATACTAAGCATAATTAAAATTGTTGATAAATATTAATCTTAATAATCCCATGCTTTGGGACTAAAAATTGTCTTAAAAAACTTAAGTTTTGTAAGAATTTTAAGTTTTCTAGCCAGGATTCAATCCTGTTCAAACCTAGCCACGCACTTATCGTTACTCCCTTATATTTCCATCTCCGTCAATTTAAAAAGTACTTAATTTCGACTTACTTAGCCTGCAACTTTTTTGGTAACTCTTTCCTTACCTATAGCCATCAAAGTCGTGACTTTGTCGTTTGTATGGAAGCTATATGATATAGTGGGCCGATCCGGCTGAGTCCGAGATATACAAACTGTGCAGTATATACAAGCCTACATGCAAAATTTCATCTCTGTAGCTCTAACGGTCTAGGAGAAGATTGCGTTGATCCAGACGGAAGGACGGACATGGCTATATGAACTCGTCTGGTTATGCTGATCAAGAATATATATACTTTATATGGACGGAGATGCTTCCCTTTATGCGTTGCACACTTCTGACCAAAATTAATGTACCCTTTTTGCAATAAATATGCCATCAGCTTATCGTAGTTCAAATGGCACTCTTTTCACTTAAAAACTTATAGTACATTGTTTAGTTATCAATCGGTTTCGCCTAAAGCAATTTTCCCTTTGCATAATTTATAGCTTTACTTTTCCTGCAAACATCATATATTTTTAGATTTCTAAAGTACTAAAGTATGATAATAAATAAGAACTCCATTTGCCTTTCCTTTGCCATAAGTAAGTGTTAAATAGCATTGAGCCTAGATAAGAAAGATTATCTGTATATGTTTTGGCTTCAGAAAAGAGCAAACTCTTGATAAGGTTCATAATTTTTGATTCTCAAACAATTTTGCGTTGAAATGTCATTTTTAAAATTAAATATTTGCAAATTTATTTTTACCTTTTTCAAAGTTTTTGTTCAACTTTTCGCCATGCTTTTTTTATAGACTATTCTTTTGCCAAAATATTGTAAGTAATGAATATACATATATGTACATATGAAGAAATAACTCTTTACTTGCTCAAAAAAACTATTGTGGATATATTCCTTGTGGCAGTCCTTGGTAGATGAGTTGTCTAAGTGGCCCAGTCAGGCTAGAATATGGATGTAGTATTCGTCTAAACCGAAAGTCTTAGTTTCCAGTTCTTGTAAAATATAGTTAGGTTGATAGTTTACAACTATGTCCAATACTTTAAAAATAATAATAATAAATATTCCTTCTGAGTTATAGTACTTGTCAAATAAGTCCTTTTGGAGCTTATTTTTCTGTATTTTATGACAGAAGTACAGAAAGAGAAAAAGATTGAAGTAAAGAAAAAGGAAAGACTTCTATTTAAAGCAAAATCCATCAAAATACTTAAGCAAACTTGACCCAAGAAAATAACCTTGACTTTGGATTAAGTTTCTCCCAAAGCAACATTATATATAAATCCCTTTTCGTTTAGTTTCAAGCAAAATATATAATCAATCTGTTTTGGATTTTCATGCCATTCAATTAATGCTAATTTTCGTTATCTTATCTGATCTAAAAATGTTCAGCAAGCTGTTTAAATGAAGGTTCATTGAGAGGTCGCCTCTATCTAACTACCTATCTATCGTCTCTCTCTCTCTCTCTCTCTCTCTCTCTTTCTATAGGAGTCCATGCAGGTGGTTGAACGTCATTTAACGAGGGGTTAATGCACATTTTATTTGTTATTTGTACTCCTCCCCATGTCATAATTTATCTGCCAAAGTCAAATTTTTTTTATTCGTGAAAAGTACAGTCAGTCCGAAATAATTTTTGGTAATTTTTGTTTTTTTGGTTTCGGTTTCGGTTTTGCTGCTCTATGCAACCGGAAATCGCCAGCAATTGCACGTCTTGTGTGCGTGTCTTCCAAAAAAATGAATGTGTGCTGACTTCAGTGTCTGTGTGTGTGTGTGTGTGAATTGTGTGTTTTTCCTTTTCTCTGTTTTTCCAACAATTTTCAGAGTTGAAAATGCGCTGGATGGAATAACAAATAATTAGCATTAACCACGCAATTGAGTGCAGCAGCAGCAGCAGAAACGACGACGACGACGACGCAACATTTGCTGTTGCATTTAATTTTCCTTCGGGAAAATGCGTTGCACATGTGCACACACACAGAGAGAGAGAGAAAGAGAGTGGAAGAGTGAGATAGTGTGTGTAGGCAGTCGAAGAGGGAAGCAGACGTGGCCGCCAATCAAGCAAACAGCGATAATACATTTTTGGAAATGTCAACAACCAAAAGAGACGGAGACAGAGAGACAGAAGAGAGAAGAACAAGAGAAGAAAAACTCCAAAACAAAAAAAAAAACAAGACAAGACAAGAAAATGTTGTTATTGTTGATGAGGGGCTCCTCAAGACGTGGGCGCTGGCTTTGACTTTGGTTAGAGGTGCTTAAAGGCCGCAGTCGCCATCTTGGAGCAGCAGCAGCAGCAGCAGAAGAAGGGGAAACACACAAACACACACACACACAAATACTCCAAAGAGTTGCATGCCTCATGTGGCGTTTTCTGGCCCTACATCAACATAAACTCAAGTCACGATGACTTTACCGTGAAATGAATTTAAATTTGTTCTTCTCTTCATTCGATATTTGTTGCATAATTGCGCCCGCCGCATGCCACGCCCCGAAATTTACCCACAGAAAGGTCAAAACAATGACCATCATCAGCATCATCATCATTCTAATCATCATCCACAGGAGTAGTAAACCTAAGGCCACCGTTCTGACACACGTCCAATAGAACAAAAAAAAAAAAACAAAAAAGGACACCAAAAGAAAAACTGAAAGTGAAACCAAACCAAAAACCAAAGGCCAAGGACCAGCAGATCAATAGACAAAAGCGATGCGCGCTCGCTGCTGGCTCGTTCGTCCTTCTTTTTTTGACACACGAACAAAAACGCACTCTATAGATACACACACACACACACACATTGAAACTAGACAAAAGCAAAGAAAATGCGACAAATTCAAACATTTTTCAAGTCAAAGTTCCCAAGCCATCATATAAATATATCTCTTTGCCTTGTAATAGGATCCTTTTACGCTGAAGATCCTTGCGCGTGTGAAGCGCGACGAGTGCACGTCGCATTGTTGTTTATATTTTATGGTGGTGTCGCATAAAAAAACACAAAAAAAATAGATTGAAAATGAAAATACTGAAGGAAAAAAAAACATTTGAAACCGTGGCTCCCCCCACCCCCTCCCCCTCCAGTGTTTCCACTATCATCTTCCACGTGCATTCGCCCTTATTTGAGGATGCGACGTTCATGGCATGTAATTTATGCCAAATATACAATATTCTTATATTTGGTGTGTAAATTTAGGGGAAAAGAGCCAATTGATATGCAATATACAGGGCTGGAGTGAGCCAAGTTGAGATCAAAAAGGGGCCCCTAACATTTATTACAAAGAAATTGTAAACTAAAATGAATGTCAAGTTGTGGAATAGCCACAATTTTCTACTCAAACGAAGTTGGCCAACTAAATTATGACTAAGGGATGAAGTTTGGCTAATCCAATAACTAATTGATGAAATGAATTATGATTATAAACAATCAATTTGTGGTGCCTTCTATAAATGGACAGAGAGCGTCTCACATATTTCAGTAGTAATTAAGTTAAAATAGATTCTTCAATTAACTTTCTCATATATTTACTGAAACAGTGCCGGATTTAGGAGAGTGAGAGGGTCCTTAATAAGAAAGGGGCTCCTCAAAACAACTGCAGATAACAGTTGTTAAAAGTTGCCTAATAACCACGCGAAATAGAAAATATATTCTTAGATCAGATTTTATCAAAATTTTAGAAACTTTTTCCGTAGAATTCTCAAAAGTTACACGGCCCTGGGACCCCCTTTTCATAAATGCGGTCATGTTTGTACAAATAATGCTTTACTTTGCACCTTTAAGGTTTACTCAAACAGCTTTTAAGAACTTTGTTATTCCATAAAAGACCAAATTTTCGAAATTTCAAATAATACTTATGCTCATGGATTTTTGCAAATTTAACTAAAATCTAAATACTTGAGTGTTAATTAAAGGTTAAAAAAAGATTTACACAGAGAAAAGGCTATAAACTTTGAAGTTAGGCAATTAGGGATCAATAATGCGAATAGATTTTTGAATATTTGTATGATGTAATCATAAATATTAGTTTTCCAGATTTAGATCCCATTTAAAAACTTTAATTACAGAAAGATATAAAGGTTTTACCCCTAGCTCAGGTTAGGGGAGTCATAAAGTTGAATGTTTTACAAATTGAATGTTCCTCAGATGGATAATTATTGATTCATTACTCGACTTTAGATTATTCTAGAGACTTTTTCAATTCGAAGGTTTACTCTTCGTGTAAGCTAGAGTAATATGCTCAATCTAAATCTAACTTCCAGCAGTTATTTAAAAGATTACTTAGCTTTTGTACAAATTAATATTGTTATCTATTGGTTTGTATATCATCTATTTATAATCTATTTTGTACTACAAAAAAACATCTGGATTTTGTTTAAGTTGAAATTATTAGCGTTAAAAGCCTTTATGTTATGGATTTACTTATACATTCATCCATAGATGGATCTAGAAAATATTTTCGGGGGTTTCCCCTATTAGAAAATAAAGATTTTAGGTTTAGGAGTTTTGGTAATTTTCGAGGAATTTATAACCTTCGTTTGAGGATTTGTGGCGGATCGTGCACTCGACTTTGGAGAGGGAAATCGATGTCAAAAATTTGTTTGACCAAGTAAAATTTCCTTACCAAACTCTGATTGCCTATCCGACTCGTAGTTTTGGGGGGGGAAATTTACCCTATTTCACCCCCCGTAGATCCGCTACTGATCCATGAATTCATCTATTTTCTTTCGATATTTTGTCGAATTGGAGAATAATAAACAAAATTCCTCATTTAGGGTATACTTAACTTCCTTAAGAGCCTTAATAGCGTAATTTTGGTTTTCTCAGCCTAAAAATGCAATTGTATTACTTCAGTAAAAACCTTGATAACGCAAAATGCGGCCCTGCATTTAAGCATACATATGTATGTATATCAATCAACATTTTCTGTATATGTATCTTTGTCGTGGGTGTTTTTCTTTTTCACATATCACGTTTTCATTTTTATTTACATTTTCTGTTTTTTCCTTTTTCATTTACCAGAATTGCGCAAATGTGATAAGCAAGAGAAGAGGAAGAAAACTTCAAGGGTTTTCCATACAGCGAAAAATGTTCCCCATTTAGATTGAAGAGTTTATAATGAATATGTTTCTAATGAATGCAAAAAAAATAAAAATTGTCTCTGTCTTTCCCAAGCATGACATTGATGGAATTGAGACAATAATTGGAAACCCTCTCATCAAAAGCATTTTGAGTGCATTGCAGTGTCTGTGTCCTATGTGTGTGTGTGCGTGTGTGTGGCATTTTGTTTTTTGTTCTTCTTTTGGATTATAATTAATGGTAGGCAATATTTATTTAATAGCAAAGAGCGACACTTTGTCTCCCAGTCAAAATGCAGACCCTGCCCTGGCGGCCACTTCAAGTCGATTGAATATTGTCTTTCTTTTTTTTTCTTCTTCTCAATTTTAATGGTCGCTGCCACTCACAACTTGCCACTGGCAGACTGTCTTTGTTTGGACGATGCAGCAGCAACAGCAGCAACAGCAACAACAACAACAACATCACAATGCAAGACAATTTTTCGGCCACTTGTCAAAATAATTTGCGCCTGTCTTGTCTGGGTAAGGTAAGAGATCTGTACGATGTGAAACTTGTATTTGTGAGATTACCTGCCGTGCAATTGTTGACTTAGTTGTTAAAAAGAAAAAGAAAAGAAATGTGTGAAAATTTCCTAAATAAACTCACAAAACTCACATAGAATACCAAAAGTAGTTAGAGCAAAGCTGATCAGGTAGAACAGAAAACTTATTTTAAGCTGATATTAATAGATTAACTAATGCGATTATTTTTATTCTTCCCCTTTAGCCTATCAAAAAATCGTTGCGACAAGTGATCACAAGAAGAAGAAGAAAATTATCACCTGTGCTAAGCAATTCAAAAGGGAAGGAATAGTTCAATAACCCACTAACAATGGGAAACCAAAAGAATGACGAGAAATTATGGCACACACACACGCACACAGGATGAGAGGACGAAGGATACAGTCACAAAACCAAAGCAAATGCCCAAATTGATTGCTGCTTCTGTTGCAAAAGGAATTGGAGGAGTAAATGTAGGAGTAGGAGAAGGGGAAGGGGAAACGAAGGATCGACAACAGGATACACACACACACATGCGGCATAAGGAAAATCCCTGGGAAAAGTTAACTTTTTGATTCGATTGGGTAAAAATCGAGAAAAAGTCACACGAATAGAAAAGATTTCACAATGTTGCCAGTTGGCGTTGCCCTTTGTCCATGTGTATGTGTGTGTGTGCGTGTGTGTATCTGTGTTTTGTTTTGTCTGTGGGGGAAAGAAAAAGGTAAATAAGAACATGTTGCAAGTCAGTGTGCAGAGGGTGCAACAGCAACAGCTGAATTACAGCAGGTTGCAGACAATAGGAAAAGGGATAAACAGGCAAAGATTGGCTAATTGTCTGCCTCGAAGATACCAATGTAGTCTAGGGGAAACCTTCACTCTCCCTCTCTATCTCTCTTTCTAAATATTTGTCGTATAAGAGATCCCACACAAAAGCAGTGACAACCACCTCAAAATCCAAAACCCCCACCCATTGCCAATTGCCAAAGCTTTGCCAAAAAACAAATTCGGTTAAATTCAAAAATTAAACAAAAGCTTCTATGGATGGGGGAAAATAACATAATATTACTTGGTATATTTAGACATTACGCGTAAAGAGTCAAAGGCTTTGGTTGATTTTAATTAAAACTTATCACATTTTAGTAAATGCATTTAAAAACTTTGAAAACAACTGAATAACAATTTCAATTAATATTTTATACACATGGCCTCAGTAGCCATGGCTTAAACTTTGTAAGCTTAAGTTAACTCTACAAATAAATAAATAAATAATATAATTTTTAAAATGAAACTCTTGCAATTTACCTGAATTTATAAAATTTTTAGAGGTTCCTTAATCAAATATTATATTACGTTAAATTTTTTGAATTTTTATATGGAATTCTGTCTTCCTATTTGTTCTTTCCGTTGTTTTACTTATAATTCTGAACTGGTTCAATTCTGTTGTTCTCGAGTTCGAACCCCGACGTAGGTGGAGTTTCCCCCTGATGAAGCAATACTAAAAGGTAGTATCCCCGATAATGGAAACGATTGTGGATAACGAATAATTTTTTTGGTTCAAACGTAGAAACAGTAATTTTGCCTTTCATGTTAAGAGTCGACTGAAAAATTGTAATCTATATAAGCTAAATACCCTTCCTTATAGGAATAGGAAAAGGATTTTAGCTGCCTTCTTAGTCTTATGTACATATATAGGATTCATACACTTTAGTATTAAATCGCTAGAGGCTAGCCTCTATGATAGGATCTATATTGATAGATCTTTACAATCTTAGAATAGTCAAATTATGCAGTGCCTTAATCATATTACAGTATATTATCATATTAATCTTTGCGAGCGCCTTCTATCAGCGAACTCTTCCATATCCGAAGGGTCTAAGGGTGTTTGCTTATGGCAAGTTTTACTGTACCGATATTAAGGATGAAATTTCCTATTGAGATGATACTTTGTTAACTTATTAACTAGATATTAGTCAAAAATTATTAATAATAAGACCTGCTCAATATAACCTGCTCACCTTTTAAGCTGTATGTAGTAAGATTTATTGACCTCAAGCCGGCTAATACCCAGTTTTGTTTAATAATATGTATAATATTCATGAAGGAAATAATAGACTTGTTGTCGATTATTATTATAACTAATTAATGGAAATGAATATTCATGATTTTTCAATGCAATAATTGTTCTAGATATAAAACAGTGTAAAAAATACGTTTATTTTGTAAGTTGATTTAGCAAAAATTACATACCTATTGATTGTTGAGTAGAAAACATTAAATTTCTTAAAATTCGTAGTTCTTTTTATTTTCCATCCCTTTTCTTCGCTAGATTTGTATTTCTTAAACTTTTCCTAGATTTGATCTAATGTTTATTGAACGATCCCCTACTACGCCCATGTTTCCCTACGTTTACTCGTTGGTATGAAAGTTCTAAAGTCATTTCTACCATTAGCGACAATCAGTAGAGAAACTATAATTCTGATTCATTTGTTATTGTGTTGCTCGATTTTCTTTTTCTACCTTTTTGGCTCAAAATTTAGTTTTCAGTTGTATTCCGAAGACTAAAGATCTTGCCAAATGTCTCGCGTCGTTTTGGACTCTCCCGAAAGCTTTTCTGGTTCTAATTCTTACCCCTTCCTCACCACCCACTTATCCCTTCTTAACACCTCTGTCCATAACAGAATTCGGGTTCCACGTGTCGTCTAGTTCCCGCTTTAGTTTAATCAAAAGAACACGAGCTATGGAAACAGCTTTATTCATTTATGTACTTTTGACTTGTGTATAAACATATTAGTCTGTTTTTTTTGCGCAAAAATGGCGACTTATCTAGCGCCAAAAATAAGCAAAAGCTAGCAACGCACACACACACATATGTATGTATGTATATATATGTAAAGCTTCATGGTCAAAGCTTTCGTTTTGCTCTTTTTGTTATTTGCCAATTTGCCTCTCTGATTGGTCGGATTGCGAATTTCGTGTATTTTCGCGAATGCCGATGAGCGAATCCAAAGTTTGCACATAAGAGCTTCGTCTAGCCGACACACAATCGGCTCTTGTCGGCTCCATTCGGTATTTTGCACATTTTTGGGGGCCAGAGATAGAGAGAGAGAGTGTAGCCTAAAGAAAGAGAGTAAGTATTTGCGTGTTTACGCAATTTGTTGTTGTTTTGCTAGGTATTTTTTGTTTTTCTAGTTTTTTTTTGCCGGCATTTTGCTCTTGAAATTGTGTGTGTGTGTTGTTATTTTTGTTTTTCGCAGCGCAATTTCAAGTTCAAGTTTAGGGACAGCAGAGAAAAAAAATAGCGTGGGGCGCGGCAAAAAGCGTTTTAATAGAAAGATTGTAGCTTTTTTTTCTACGTAGTTTTCTATTTTTTGATTAACTCAACTTGTTGCTGCAAAAGAATTTTTGCTTTTTTGCATGGAAATTTATTATTCTTTACTAAAGGTAAAGGTAGTTACAGCATTTAATTTAATTAGCCATTGAGACCTTCCGTATTTGCACGTAGTAGCCGAAAAAGCTCTCCAAACACACAAACAGTTTTTCAACAAATGGCCCTGGCCCATCAACAAAATTTTTTTTTGTTGTGTTCGTTGTAAACAAGCGAGAGAAGAACCTTCAAAAATTGTTTTTATACCCAGCAAAAAGCATGTTGTAAGTGTTGGGCATAAACTGACTTAGGAAAACATGTCATGTAACTAGCAGACAGATGGAAGAAACTAAAAGAACTTTGTGATAAAGAGTATAGAAAGAATTTGGAAAAATCTTTACAATGTTTGGTGTTTTTACTGTAGAGAATATATGTAAATGCATGTTAAATAATATTTTCCTTTTAAGAAATTCTTAAAAAAGACTGCAAAAATGTATGTAACGACTCTAAGAATCATGTAAAAAAAAATCTATTATAAAAGTACAGAAATTTTGAATAAATCTTCTTAGATTTTGGATATTAAATGTTACTGCAGTAATAAAGTACTTTTCTTCTTCTTTTTTACAAAAGATCTTTAGAAAATATCTTGTAAAGATCTATGATGAGATCTATGAGAGACCTTAAATGAAGTCTTCTAGAGATCTTAAGTACAAAAACATCAAAGAAATAACGAAATTTTGAATTAAAGGTTTATTAAATTGAAGGTTTAATTTTAAATTAATGATGTTTTTATAAGTGTCAAAATATTTTATTTTACATCTTACAAATGTAAAAAAAAGGGTTTGAAATAATAAATCTATTTAAAAAGAAGAAAATTTTTAAATTTTTGAGAAATTTTGCTACAAAAATTTTTCATGTCAACATTTTCTTAGAGTTTGTACATGAAAAATATAACAAAATTTAAACGAATTATTTATCGGTTTTATGGTAACTAAAATTAGTTTTAGATAAGTGTGGATAAAATTAAAAAAATATATGAAATTATATTTCTTACTAAAAATAAAATTTTAAATAAATTTATTAAATAAATAATAAATCTATTATATTAACAAAATCAAAGACATAGGGGGGGAATCAATGTTAAAAGGTTATTCTTTTGGGAATATAGAAATATTAAGGTAAATTAAGGAATAATTATTTTAAACTCTAGAAAAGTAGTTAACCTTAAGGATTTTTCAGTTATCCAATTATTTCTTTAAGGGATGAAAATAAAAGTTTAGAATAATTTTCTTTATTTAAGTGTCTTTTTAATTTGTTTACAGGGTATTTAATAAGTGTTTGATCAAAATAGGCTTATGGAATTTTTTGTTTTTGTCTTTTTTACAATATCTTTTTTTTTGTCGTTTTCGCTTAGAGCTATTGCTCATTTTTTTATGTAGGTTTTTTTTTTTTTGCTGTAAACAATTTATTGTGTAATAATTAAGTAGAATTGACCCTGAAAAAAGTTCTACATATTGAGAGATAGAGAGAAGGAGAGAGAGGGAGAGAGCGAGATAAACAACTGGTTGTTATTTTTGTTTTCGATCTTTGTTATTTGCAAAATGTTGTTTTCACGGAAAATATGTGTCTGAAGGGCTGATTATACATTTGGTTGGAGCTTTTTTTAGTTTTTTTTTTTCTTTTTTGGTCAACCCCCACCTCCTGAAATATATGATTTTTGTTGTTTTTTTCAGATTCTCAATTCTCGTGAGTCAGTTTCAGAGTGACAGAAGAGAAAGAGAAACTATGTATAGAGAGGAATTATGTGTACATAATAAATAGTTAGTTATGTACAGTCAGAGCTTTTTTTTGCCATTTCTTTTTGGGTAGCCACCGCCTCTGTCTGTCTCTAGGTCTGTCTATATAGAGAGACACATACACATATCAACCTCGATTGAGCATAGAACCAAAAAAAACAGCGGGAAGACTCGTCGTAGTGGCCCTTACTTAATTTCTATGAAGACTCTCCAAGGTCAGTGTTCGCGGTTGCAAAACTTACAACAACAAAAAAAAAACCAAGTAAACGAGAACTTGTAACCAGCCTCAATACATACAAACATTTTATGTATTCATACATATGTAAAACTTATGTATTTGAGCATATAATCTCGTCTCTCCAGCTCTCCAGGGATTGAGTTCTCTGGTTGTGGTTGTTTTTTTTTTGGTTTTCTATCTTTTTTTTGCCATTTTGCATAATGACCGCCCAGTGTTCGTGTCGATCTCGCTGAAGAAACCAAAAAAAAAACCAACAAAAAATCAAGAATAAAAAACCAAAAAAATATCTGTGAAAATGTGGAAAACGTGGCATAAAAATTTGCACAAATCCAAAATGAATTGTGATGAAAAATTAAAGCTTAAAAGCTAGAAAACAACAACAACAAACACTGCCAAAAAGGAAAGCAACAAATAAAAAGAAAAAGAAACAACGTGTTTATAAAACTGTCTAGAAAACTGAAAACGGAAACAAAGAAAAGAAAAGGAGCAACGGAAGGTAAGATAAAATTATTTGTCATTTTGTCAAATTCACAATATGTTAGTTCACAATTTTTCCCCCTTGCCCCTCTGACATATCGTGTTTTGCTAAAAATAACTATGTATGTATTTTGTGTGTATTTATTAGTATGTAGTTGTTGTTGTTGTTGTAGGGAAAACACACCCCATGAAGATACATAGAGAGCCCTACGCATAGTCTGTACTTTTTTTTTTTTTGGGCATTTTTCGGAGCATGTGCAGCAAACTGCAACACTGCAACACTCGAGTGGTGTTGGCGGCACAAATGGCATATGACCATGGGAATGGTAATGGGACCGGAGTTCGGGGCAGGGGCAGGGGTTTTGCCTATTTATAGAAAGTGCAGTTGTATCTGTATAAGCGAAATTAACAAAATGGCGTTGCCAAGTTGAAGTTAAAGTCGATCTCTCGATGTCAGACAACGCGAATGCAATCGTTTGCCTATCTTTTCATATGTTTTTCTATCTGTATGTGGCCCTAGCTCTGTGTGTGTGTGTGTGTGTTTCGGTATCTTTAGCTCTGCTTCTATCTCTATCTCCCCCTCCTACCCACTCCACTCGACTGACTGACATGTGTAACATGCAGAACAGTGAAGCTTCCTTAAAGTGTTTCTCAATGTTCAGTAAAGTGAAAATGAAACTGTTGAAAAAACAAAAATTATATTAAATTAAACCATTGCAAATGAAAATCAATAAAAGAAATAAAAAATTTAAAGTTTTTTAACTAACGAAAAGATGTTAAATCTTAAAAATCTTATGTAAATTGTTTCTTTCCTGATCTTGTTTGATCTGTAACATACTAATATCAACTGAAAAAATTTATTTAAAAAAAAATTGTATTTTAAATTTGTTCTTCTCAATAAAGTTTTAATTAATATTTATAAAATGTTTTAGATTTGGTAAAAACACAAAGTTTTTTCAACAAAAGGTTTGAAAAAGTTCCTTATTATTTTACTTACAATGATAAAAATCAAAAATGTTTTTAAATATAGCATCATATTTTTAGGCAGAAATGGTTAATTTTTTGTTTCTGAAAAGTGTTTATAGAAATTGGAAATATATTTTTCAAATTTTATACAAACAAAGACAAGAATTCAGTAATTAAATCTTTCTTTTTTTTGTCTACAAAAAACGCACTGCTTGCACTGTCTATACTTAATTAACTGCTTAATATAAAGGAAATCTTAACTTTTGAAAAGTAACGAAAAATTGTGATTAAATAGATCTAGTAATAAAAAATTAAATATTTTCAAGTACTGTGTCTTATTCGAAATCATGAAATTTACTATATTAAATAATAAATTTTAAAACTTTTTGAATATTGTTATTATTATTATGGTTTGCATAATTTTGGTTAAATTTTGATTGAAAGGATCTTTTGAAAATTGTTGTTTTTTAATAGCATTTTCTTCATCTAACAAGGGGAACTTCAGGTATGCGTATCACCGATTTGGATAAATATTGTAGAATAGTGCTCCGAAATATTCCAGACAGCTTTAAATGACGAGATATTCCACAACATATCCATAATTTATCCAAATCGGTGATTCACATACCTGAAGTTCTCCTTGTAAGAAAAAAATCTTTGACTTGTTTCAGATGTTTTGTTAAACTTTTTAAACTATTTTATAATACATATGTATGTATGTACATTGTACATGTATTTTTGTTATTGAAAAATGATTTTTTTTGAGGACTATTTTAACCAGAAATAAAATATTTTTTAACATTTTCATTGCAGATAATTATAATAATTAATTAACATCTCCAAGAACGTTTTTATCTCATTTCTCTGAAGTATTTTTCTGTAGTTTTTCGTTTTTTAAAGAAGTTTTACTGTATTTTATTTGCCTTTTGCCTCTTTTCCTCTGCTCCCTTTGCTCTGTATTTATGTTTGCTTTCGCCTAATTTTTTTCTTTCTGCTTTCGTGTGCGTTTTTTTTACACAATTCTCTCTATTTCTCTCAAAATTCCTAAAAATGTTGCCTTTTGCCTTTGCCTATCTCTATTTGTATCTGTGTGTGTGAGTGTGCATGCGACTAAGTGTGTGTGTGTGCGTTGCAAAAGTGCAATGACCCAATGCGTAGAGCCCCCGAAAAAAAACCGCCGCCAACACACAAAGTCGCGGGTCTACGTGCTACTTTCCATACTCCCAAGCAGTTAGAACGAGAAAGAGTGATCGACAGTTAGACAGAGAGGAAGGGAACTAGACCTAGAGAAACAGAGAGAGAAAGAGAGAGACAAAGTTGCAGTCGTGCAGAGCAAATGACGCGCGCGATAAATTTTTCAACATTTTTCATTTGCTTTTTCCCCTCCAAATTCGTTTAACATTTTCGTATTTTCTTGTTGCATTTTTTTCCAGTTTTTTTTTGTTGTCTCTTTTGTTGTTTGCCAAAGGCAAATATCTGATAGATACAACTTTGAAAAATTTTATTTTTTATTTTTAGATATGAAATCAATTTCATTTTTGTTATCTTTTTTTTTTGGGTATATTTTCTTTTCGTTTTTTTTTGCTTTATGCAATTTTTAGTTGTTTTTGAACTTTGCCGTGCGCACATTAGCACTAAAGTGTTAAAAGAGTCCTTGAGCCTTGATCCTGCTGCTCCTTTTTTCGACACTCAGCAGGTTGCCATTGTTTCTTCGGGCTGCAAGGCTTCTGTTTGGCAGGAGTAAACAATCCTTGACGCTAATTGAAAAGGTATTTTTCACGTGCCGCCAACGCCGATGCCGCATGGCAAAAACAACTTCAAAAAGAAAAAGAGTTCCACTGGACCACCACGGTGCAAGATGATGATGATGATGATGATGCTGGACACGGCAAGAGGCAGGCAAGGCAGGTAGCACATAACGACAATGAAAGGGTAAAAGGGGAAATATTTGCGACAACTGAGAAATTGCATTAAGGATCTTGAGTAGACGTAAACATTTCTCAACGTTTTATTGATAGTTCTAACCCCTTTCGGATGAGCTTACCTAGCCACAAAAACTAATAAAAAAGGGAACCAAACAGACAATTTCCAAGAATAATTGCCAACTCAATGTTAATGACCAAAAATGGTAAAGGGAATGCAAGGAAAGGAAACGCAAAAGGGTTAGGGGCAATCATAAAAATTGCAGTTTTTCCACTTAAACCATTTCTTTTGCTTAGTTTTTGGCACATTTTCGCGAAAAATTCAAAAACAGGATTGTAAAAAAGGATTGTCATAAAAAAATATGTTTTGCATATGTTTAGCATAAGGAAAATTGTAAGTAGGAGAAGGATGGAGGGGACCTTTTCAACTGATAGCAAAAATACATTTGTCGTGCAGTTTGCAAACAAAGCGATAAGTAAAACAATGCCAAATATTCCAATCGATTTAACAATCATATTCTATTGTTGATCTCGTCTCCTCCCTCTCCCACTGTCCCTCTCATTTATGTGGGTTCTTTGTGTTTTTGGCAAGGTTCAAGGTTCTATACCTGCCACATCTCAGTTCATTAAGACAACATTCATTGACTGCATGCATGAGCGAAAGAGAGAGAGAGAGAGATAGAGAGATTATGCGGTTGGATTATGTGCAGATTATGTGTGGTTGGACTAATCTTCTATAATGAGTCAACTTCTTCATCTTATGCCAAACATCTTGTTTCAGTCAAAAAGTCAGCAAAGTCAACACTGACCCTACAAAATGATGGGATAAACCATTTAAAAAGGGATTTCTTTTTCATCTCAATCGCACTTTCTGTCTCTCTCTCGCTCACCTTCTCTTACTTAGAACTTGTTGCACATATGAAAAAACTAAAGACTTTCACTAAAAGGGAAAAAAAAACTTAGTTGCAGTTGATAAGATTACACTAAGACTTAGCCCCGGCCCTAAACTTACCAGTGGCTTAGTCTTAGGGGGGATAATTGGCGAAAGTTCCACCATGAAGAAGTATGTTTTAGTTTCTATATGAAATTCTAGATTTACTTTCGCCAAAAAGTGTGTATTAACCCCCCTAAAAGGTTCTCCAAATGTTACGCCACTGATTCAACCATTAAATTGACTTGTATAAAAATGCGTTTATGGTTTGTCTTAGATTATATGGCGCAAGTTTTCATTTCATTTTCAGTTATTCTTATTTTTTTTATATACATTTTTTTTGTTCGTTATGCTTTATCAGCTTCTTGGGGAGGTGAATGCACTTGCGAACTAGTTTTTCTAAGATAGCCTCACAATCTCAACACAACAAAAAAAACCAAGACTAACGCCAAAAAAAAAATCAACTCATAGACACACACACACACAGACACACACACTGCTCAAATGCAGTGCGTCTGTAAAATGCGGTTGACCTTAATTTACCAACAACAACAACAAGAAAAAAACACAAAAATTGTAGAAAAAAAACATTTTGATTAATGATTCGGACAAGCCAAAATTTTGGAGTGGAGGCGTGGAGGAAACCAAAATTAATGATGCACAATTATTAAACTCATCCAAAAAAAAAACTAAAGTACAGCTGCAACAAAATGCAAAAAAAAAACCGCAGTAACAAATTTTTAGAGAAAGTCAAGTGTAATTTCGAAAATTAACTAAATTCCTCTAACGAGAGTTTCCTCTGATCTCTAACGGTTTTTATCTCTAGTGCGGAACCCTTCCTTTTTTTCCTGTAACCGTTACAATTTCGCTTATGCCAATTTGCATAAAAAAAAATTAAACAAGAAATATGCAAATTTTTTCTAATGTAATCTTTATTGATTTCATTGACAAGGACAATGAGGCCGCCTCTGACGACCTTCGTAATTTGCATAAGGAAGCAGCAAGCAAGAAGGTCAAATCAATCCTTTCTCTTACCTTCTACCTAAAGCAAAAACAAAATTGGATGAAGAAGAAGCAGATATAAAATGCAAGCCTATGCAAGCAGCAGATTGCATAATTACAAAATGGCGCTGCTGCTTGCTCGTTGACTTCAAATGTGAAGTTTCTGAACACATTGCTCTCTCTCCATCCACCTTCCTCACGCTCTCGCTCTTGCTCCCTCTCCGCGGAAGGGGTTTGAACACAAAAAAAAAATACCAGTTTTCAACCTGCAGGCCAGTTTGGACAACAGAAAAAAAAATGCAGTCGCCAAAAAAAAAAAAATAATACAAAAAGTATAAAAAAAAACTCGCTTTACTCTTTCCATCTCTCACGCACTCACTCATACACACTCATGTGCAGTCGCTTCGTGGCCCGACCTCCACCTCCACTTCGCAGCGTGCTCTCTCTCATTCTCACTTATGTGCACGCATTATGCTCTGGGTGCCAATAGCAGCGAATGCAAGCCAAAAGAGTGCAACAACGCAAAAACGAAAAAACAACAACAACACCAAGCACGCACGCACAAGTACGCACACACACACCGAGAGAGAGAAAGACACTCTTTGGTGGTAGCGTATAACTGCAACTTGGCCAGAGTGAGAGACCTAGCCTGGTGGAACAGAGATAGCATGTGATTTTTGTAGCACAGTTTTTCCTTCTAATTCGTTTCCTTTTCGTACACTTCCCCTCATTTCTTGTTTTCTTTTCGATTGCTGTGCGTGTGCGAGTGTCAGTGTCAGTGTGTGTGTTGTTTTCTATCCCTTTCTTGCTCGCATTTCGGGAAATTTTGACTTGCTGCATAAGAGCGCTGTTGAAATTTTATTCAAGTTTGAGCGCTCGAATCTGCAACAACGTGCCACGCAAAAAATAAAAACGCTACAAATAAAAAAAAAACACACAAAATTCAACTTAAAATTATTAAAAGAAAATATTATATTATATTTTCGAAAATACGTGTCGCTTGACAACAACAACAACAACCAAGAAATTCCGCGTGTATTTGCGTATGTGTGTGTGTGCTAGTGTGTGTAAGAGAAGAGTGTGCAAAATAAAAACAACAACAACAAGTACGAAACTTAATTAAATGCAAGCATAAAAAAATTAAAAAAAAAAAATACACAAATGTGAGAGTTTTAAGCAAACATTTTAAAACATAAAAAAAAACAAAAACAAAAAATTTGTTTTAACTAAAAAAAAACTTTACAAAAATTTTCTTCAACATTAAGAAAATCGCTTTTTTTAAGCGTTTTTCTTACATCTAAATAATTTTGTGGTAAGAATTGCAAATCCAAATTAAGAAAAAAAAAACTTTAAAACTTTTTTTTCACAATTTTATTTTAATTTATTTAATAGCTTTTTTATTTTTGGTCACACTTTTGCCCTTCATTTAATACAACAAACAAAAAAAAACAATAATAATTTTGAAACTGGAAAATCCTAAAACCGGTTTCCAAGTGCATTTTGTGTTTCAATGACGTTTATTGTCGTTGTTGTTGCTTAAATTGTTTAATTAAAAAACTTTTGAACAAAATGGTGGGCAAAAATAAAGGGCCCCCAACCCAACTGCTACAAAAAAAACAAAAACAAACGATCGAGCCATATGAAAGCTTTTGGCAAGCTTTTGGCGATCGTGGCGTATGCTTGATATTTGTTTGTCTGTATAAGAGTGCAAGACAGAAAGAGCGAGAGAGAAACAGAGCTCTTGGTGAGGCGTTAAAGCAATATTGCTTATGGCCCTATAATGCGTTTAACTTGTACCCAAAAACCAATTTCAATTTCAATTCCCATTCTCTCATTCCTTTATACTCACAAGATCTACCTGCCTACTCTATATAGGGATCATCACGAATTTGTTGCGCAAAAAGAGGGAGCGCCTTCGCAGCAGGTTTTCCTTTATCATCATCGTCTTCATCATCGTCGTCGTCGTCGTCATCTTCTTTATCCTCATCGCTCAGACAATGGGACAATGGGCCTATAGGGATATATCTCTTGCGCATTTTCCGCACTCTACTCTAACAATAATCGATCGTTTGTTTTCCACTTTCTATTGTCCGCTCGTTTGTCTGTATATTTGACATTTCCCTTCAGTTGTTGTTGTTGTTGTTCGATTGCCATTATCTTTTATGTTTTTTTTTTGGCAATTTTTGGATCCTCCTACGAGCCGCAGTTACTGCGTCCTATTGCCTACCTGTTGGTAATCGAAACCCTTCAAAGAAGAAAAAACTTCTCATCCACATACGCCCATCACACACATGCCAGTTGCATGTGTCCAACATATGCTGCCCAAAAGAAGAAGAAGAAAAAAAGGCATATGGGACGCCTATCATTACGACTCCTGTCTAGTGTGTCCACTTGAGGTCCACGACAAAAATAAAAAAGGAAAGAAAAAAATTTATTACAAGTATTTCATTTGAAATTCGACTAACAACAACCACTTCGAACCACCCTCAATACCCATGCCAAGAAAATGCCCATGAAGAAAAAAAAAACAGGAAAAACAAGCCAGAAAATGAATGAAATTATTGCAAGTTTTTTTTTCGTCGTTTACTTCCCTTCCATTTTCCAGGCGAAGCAAAAAACGACAAAAAAAAAAATGAGATATATATAAAAAGTAAAGCGCGCGAAAAAGCAGCCGGAAAAATACGCGCACACGTCTTCTTTTCAAGGGATGTTTGCATATTTTTCCCCATTTTTTATACACGTACATATTCCTTCATTTCACTCCCTCCACCTACGCCATGTTAACCTCCTCCACCTTCTTATTTTTCTGCTGCTACCACTCCGCTCCTGTTTTCGGCTTTACCCCTGCCAAACATCCACGCGCTTTCACTTTTTATGGCGCATAAAACTTCACATTGTACAGGAGCGGGGCGGGGGCGGCGTATGGAGAGGCGTGTGGTGGAGTGTGGGGGGGGGTCGCTACAATTTTTAGAACCAAGATTTTCCGCACAGCAACTTTTGCAAATGGTGGAAATGGTCTCTCTCTCTCCCTTCCCATCTCTGTTTGCCTGGGCTGAGTTTTGAGTGGGTGGAAAGGTGACCCTCCCATTTCCTCATCCTCATTCTCCTCCGTCTTTTTTTTTTTTCTTTTGGCTCTGCTCTCATCTCTATATACGAGATTTTTGCACACCTGTGTGAACAGGAATTAAAACCAAAAGGCAAAAGATCTCTCTTTCAAAAACCTTCTTAAAAACCAAATTAGAAATTTAGCAACCTATGCGAAATGTTTTTTTTTGTCTGACATATTGTGTGTGAATTTTTCTTATGAACTTTTTGCACAACAAAATAAGTTTCAATATAAACACATATATCTATATTCGAATTGTTTGTCCTTCTGGTTTAATTACAGGTCGAAACCCGTTGAAGTGTAAGCCTTAAACTGGCGCTCAAGGTCAGGAAACATCTATCCTCCTACTCGCCAACGCTGCTGAGTGCCGCGTTCACAAGTTTGAATAGCGTCTATCACAGCAGCAGCGATACAGCTCCGGACGAGGAGTCCTCCGATCATTCACATATACAACGCGGCCACCAGCAGCAGCGTCATCATCCACATCATCATCATCAGAGTCATCATCCGCATCATCATCATTCGCAACGAGAGTCTTCGTCGTCGTCGAGTCGCAACGAAATGGGTGGCGGCGGAGGCGGTGGTGCCACTCCCGTAGCAGCCAGCAGTGAGGGTGGCCAGACCTATTGCCTTCGCTGGAATAATCATCAAACGAATTTGGTACAAATCCTTCATGCCCTGCACGAGGTGGGCAGCTATGTGGACTGCACTTTGGTGGTGGACGATGAACAATTCAAGGCCCATCGTGTCGTATTGGCCGCCAATTCGCCATATTTTCAACATATACTACAAGATGTTCCACAAGATCATTGTAGCATTATATTGCCAGGTGTCAAGGGTTTCGAGATTGCTGCCCTTTTGCAATATATGTATACGGGTGAGACGACAGTTACCAAGAGTCAGGAGCCCGAAATATTACGTACAGCCAAGGAGCTGCAGGTGAAGGGTCTCTATGATAACTTGATGAAATTCAATAATAATAAGCCAACAAGTGCAGCCACATCGGCGGATGACCGTGTCCCCTATGGTCATGGCAATAGCATAGCTCCAACTTCGAGTTCTGGAGGTTCGGGTGGTAAGCCACAGAATGGCGATTCTTATGGCCATCATCATCATCATTCACATCAGCAGCAGCAGCAGCAGCAACAGCAATCGCAACATCAGCAGCAATCGTCCTCCTCCTCGGTGATCTCAACGTCCACACATATCTCACCCAGTGCCGCCATTTCGAGCAGCTGCTCGCCCCCACCGCCAGCATTTGGTGCCTATCAGCAGCCACCGTATTCGAATTATGGTCCATCAGGAGCAAGTCATCCCTCACATATTCCAGCCGGCGAGACTCCATTGACTCCCACACATGCCACGCCACATGCTGCAGCCGGTGAGGCTGGCCAATGGCCACTGTCTCCATCAGCTGCCGCTGCTGCCATGTTGAATTCCGTCTATGAGTCTGCTGCCGATATGAATCCTCTCAAGCGTAAGAAGCTCTCGGCCATATCCAGTATGTTGCTCAATAGTACACGAGATACACCCATTTTGCGTAACGTTTTGGCCCAGGCTAATCCAGCGGATTCCTCACAACAACAACAGCCACCGAATCCTTTGCTCCTGAAGAGTTCCTCATCATCCTCATTGGCAGAGAAGTCGACACCCCATCAGAGTGGTGGCGGTGGCGGAAACCTTGGTGGCGGCGGTGGAGGCACTGGTAGCCACAGTTTCAATGGCTCCGACTATGGCGGTGATAAGGAACCCCTGTCTCCACACACAGATCGCTCATTCGACGAGGAGACGGGAGGTCCTGGTGGCAAGAAACCGGAATGGAAACGCTACAAGCAATATACCCGGGCCGACATGATGTGCGCCATTCAAGCCGTACGTGAGGGCATGAGCGCTCTGCAGGCGAGTCGTAAATATGGACTGCCCAGTCGAACACTCTATGATAAGGTGCGCAAGCTGAATATCACCACAGGCCGGGGAACACATCGCACTCCCAAGCGTAGTCCACCTGGAGTGGAATCTTCGGCTGCCTTCCCCTATTCCGCTGCGGCAGCAGCTGCTGCAGCCCACAATTATGGTCAGTCCGAGCTCCTGGAACGCAGTGAGCAGGTCAAGGATCATGGTTCACATCATCCTCATCATGGCATGCCACCAACCATATCCCATTCGGCAGCTGCCCTCCTGGATCATGCATTCCTCCAGCAGGCCCTGGAGAATCGTGGCGGTGACATGGCCGGACGTGAAGCTCTCCATGCCATGGCCTTGGCGGCAGCTGCTCATGCAGCAGCCAATCGTATGTCCACCAGTCCCCCGGGTTCGGGTTCAAATGGTCATCCACATGGATCCGCAAGATCACGTAGTCCCAGCCCCAGTCCACAGCATTATGCCGAGGATCTGGAAATGCACGAGGCCAAACAAATGCACGAGCGTCTAATCAAACGTGAACGGGAGCAGGATGAGCGTGAAGATATTGATGCCGATGATGAAGAGGATCAGGATCATGATCATGTTGAAGATCTATCATTGGCACGCAAAGAACGACCCGAGTCACCATATTCCCCACCGCCGCCAAGGGCATCATCGCCCCTGGAGGGAGCCAGTGTCATAATGCATCACTCATCGAATTCCACCTCAACCAATGGCAAAGAGCACGAGGATTATCCCAATTCGGCACAATCATCGCCACCGCCGCCGCCACCGCCATTGCCTCTCGGTTTGGGCCTTAAGCGAGAGCTCTTGGGCAACGATGAGATGCAAACACGCACAGACTGATTGATGCTCACCATGGCCTGGCAGTATGCAAATGATAGCTACGATTCCATATGCTAGGTCAACACCATCCCACCCCACCCCACCCCATCCTCTCTCTCTCTCTCTCTCTCTTTATATACCTACTATTCATATACATATAATTATATATATTTAAATAGTTATTTCTTTCGTTCGATACGGCGTAAAACGTGTGTTCTCTCATCCTGATTGACCTGATCAGCAGGTCCTTAGGATGATTCAGCGGTAGTGAAGCTTTAACAATTAAACAAAAACAAATTTAAAACAAAAAATGATAAGTACCCAATCCCAGTTTAGTTTGGCGGGCAGCACTTGAGTAGCACCAAGCACGTTACAAAAATATATCATAAAAAAATATTTCATTTTTCAAATCAAAAAACAAAAAACAAAACACAATTAATAATTAAAAAATTGTTCATCACTTTGTGCCTAGAAACAGAAACTTAATTTAGGATTTATAGTTTAGGGTTTTGTCCTTAGGTTTTAGACACACACACACACACAAAAACACCCACAACTACTAGTTACATACACTAACTATTTAGACACTTGTAGGCCATCTTAAGTAATTAGTTAAAATTAAGTCCTAAGCGCTCAGCAGTCCAAACTAATCAAAAAAGAAACACAAACAAAAAGAAAAAGGAAATCATATAAAAACAAATAATTTTTCAACTTGCATAAGACTGAAAATAATGGGCGTGGCACCAGAGAGGCAGGCAGCGAGCAGCGAGAGAGGCTCACAAAATAAGTTAAAAAATAAAAAAAAAAACCGAATCAGTTAGCAAATATTATTATTTTTTTTTGTGGTACAACTTTGTTAAATTGCCAGTGATTTGTTTTTAAAAATTATGTTTTTAGCCTTAGATTATGAGTTTTTCCTTCATAAAACAAAAAAACATACCTCTACTATATAGTATATAGTTTATACAGAAATCTACCTCAAATAATGTTCTAGTTTATAAATTGTCCTGGGTTGAATTTTATAAGACTGACACCGACTCAAATTAAACAAAAAAAAAAAAAAAACGCAGCAATTAGACCCGCTGCATGCAAATCAAATGTAACGAGTAACGAGTAAAAAAAAGCGTACAAATATATGGCAAAAAACACACCCACACAGACACACACAAAACCACAACTAAGCTTAATTAGACCTAAGGCAATCGCAAATTAATTAGTTTTAAGTGCATTTAATCTAAACAAACAAAACAAAAATGAAAAAAAAAACAACAACCAACATGCGCTGGGGGCAATGCAATAGGCTCTTAAATTTTAGACAAAAACACACAAAATGTAAAACACATAATTTGTTATATGAGTTAATCTTCTGTACATAAAATCATTAAACTATATATATATATATATATTATATACACTTATACATTATACACATACATACATAGGTACAACATGCATTAAAGTTAGTGTTAAGCAAATGCAAATTATAATGTAATTGCAATTTATCATTAAACTGTTAAGACATATTACATACACACGCGTATGGATTTATTCTTTTTTGAAACGAATGCGAAAATAAAATGACTGAAGAATAATAAAACAAAATATATGAAATTAAATCACTTACTCAATCACTTATAACAAGGAGTTTTTCACTTAAGTCATTTCAGATGAGAAAGTCACTTAAGTAACGAGTAAAATACAGCAATTAACAAAAATCTCGAACCAGGCACCATGCCAATCACACTGAAGCGAGTAAATGCAGGACTTACAAGCTGCAACAGCGAGTGTTAATACCCTAAGCGAGTGAAAGTTTTTCACAAGCTGCGATTTTTAATAGCGAGTAGTATTACATGAAACGCTTAAGTTGCCTAACTCATGGAAAATTGTTTACCCACGGTTTTTGTGACTAAGGTGCAACGATACCATTCAACACTTGCCCTTGTCAACAGCGAGTAGTATTGAATGAATCAAGAAAATTGCAACGTGTACTAATTTTGTATCCAGTTATATTCACTCTATGGTAATTACTGATGATAAAAGCAATGGAAGAGTAGAAAACCGACCAAGCCCAGAATGATATGAGTAAAAGTAACGAGTATGAAAGTACCAAATGTGCACTTATTATACGAATAAAAGACATACTTGAAGGTTGATAAAGCCAATTATTTTAATTATTAACCACAATTGCTTTATTAAACAAACTCAAATGCATAACAACCATGTTGTTAATAACGAGCAAGAAATTAGCGAGTATGAATATAACGAGGCTGGAAGAATTGTTATCATATTACATCCTTGTATGAAGTAAAGAACTTATCATCATTTGGCTTTGAAGAAACATTGTTAGATATAAAGTGTCTAAAAACAACGAGTCTTTAAGATTCGTCAATATAATACATTCTTATAGAAAGTAGAAAACATAAACAGAATGCGAATTCGGTCTTGTTGAATCCTTATATATCATTATTATCGAGTACAAATATAACTAGTCTGAGATCAAGGAGTCTTTGAGATTTTTCAATGTAATACGTGCTTATGAGAGTTAGAAACCATAAATAAAATCAAAATTTGGTTTAAAAAAATCGTTATTAATAACTAACTATAACTATTAACAAATTAACAAGTCAATATAATAAGTCCTTATGGTATGAAGGTGACATAAATATGATACAAATTCGTAATAGGCTTTGTTTCAAGTAGATTCGAAGTAAAAGTACATAGAAAGTAACGAGTACGCAGATCAAAGAGGTATTCAAATTTATTTTGTTTAAAAAAAATCATTACTCATGACTGGCTAAGTGAATAATAACAAATAAGTTATAAATTTCATGCAAATTCGTGATACACGTTGTTGTAAGAAACGAGTAACGAAAAAACTCATTGAAAAATACTTATTAAACATCTTGATTGTTAAAAAAATCAATACTCACGAGTTGTCGAGAAGAACGATCTAAAACTTCTAAAAGTCAATATATGAGAACATGTAAATAACGAAAAGGGAATAGAGTGTAACGAGAACGCACCTTGTCGAATTACTTTAGTTTGAAAGAAGAGTAATGGCATTATCTTATATCCTTATTTAGCGAGTAGCAAGTACCCTCCTCAACGAGTATATCACATTATTTTGAATCAAACGAAAAGAAGGAAACGGATTATTAAATATTCTTATAGTTTTTGCCAATTGGTGGTACACGTTGTTGTAGATAACGAGAAGGGAAAATTGAGAAACGATTAAGCCACTCGAAAAGTAATTAATTTATATCCTTATGACTTAAATAAATCATTATTCTCTAGTTTGCAAGCAAATTTTAAAGTAACAAGTTAAATTTCAGATTCTAGATTCTATATTAGTTAATGAAACTTTATAACAATTTTATCTTACTTCATGATAAGTCTTTATTTAGGAAAAAAAAATACATAATTCTCATTTATCTAAATTATGGCTATGACTGGAACTTGAATTGGGCTGTCAAAAGTTGGGAGACCAAAACGAACACATTTTAAAAATACATTTGTTGAAACAATATTGAATACATCTAATTGTTAATATTGCAAACATGATATGAATTAAATCGAAATAAAATGATTCGATAAAATGGTTAGACTGATGGCCAAGAGAATACGTATATTCTCTTTTCCTACTGGCAACCAACACAGTTGGGCGGATTTCGATTATCGAAATTGACAATACCGATGGCAAAACGAAATGGTTTATGATTTGCCAAATGCATGGGCCTTGTGGTTGGCATTTTGACATGCGGCAAAATCAATTCCCTCTCGGCATAGGCCACCAATTGGGGACGCTCTGGCTTGGACGCTTCCGTATTGTTATTGGCAAACGAGAGTGTACGATCAATGTGAATGAGGGGCGGTTCTTCGTTTGGACTGTGACCACAATCCCGACAATGGGCCAAAAGTTTTGTCTCACTCAAGAACTCGAGGCGACAATAATTGCAATAATAATTAATGCCCTTGCTATGCAGCAAAAGATGATGATCGAGTTGATGCTGATACACAAACTCATCCTGGCACTTGTGGCAAATGTAATATCCACGATTCTGTCTATGCAGATGATAGTCAAGAAATACCCTGCGAAATTGGACATGAACATTTGAAATAAAGAAATGGTTGAAACATTAAGAATTTTTTGCTTACTTGCTGGTAAAGACATCTCCACATTTCTGGCAATAGAACCAACTCATTTTCCAATGATTCATATAATCATGGTACATGAGAGTTTCCAATGTGGTCGTTTTATAGCCACAAGAAGGAACAAAGCAAGTGAAAGACTTCCTTTTCACCTGCTTTTTGAGGAGATCTAGCAAATAGAGATCTGGAAAAGTAAACTTGTGGTTAGATAAGATCGGCAAAGTTGGTTAGGAATCCATTAACTTACCATACTCTTTGTCAGAGGTTATATGCATTTCCTCTTCGCCCTCTTCTATCTCATCGTAGACACGACATAGATTGTTTAGAGCACTGTTACTATTGCTACGGCTATGATTGACCACCCAATCACCTGTGAAATTCATGCGTCTACTATACATGGTGTCCACCGTTGAAACAGCATCATCGTCATCATCATCATCCTCCTCCTCGTCGTCGTCATCATCATCATCATCATGCTCCAGTAACTCCTCATTCTCTTCCTCCTCTTCCTCATCGTCATCATCATTATTTTCAGGTTCTTTTTGCTGCTCCCATGCCACAGAGCATGCCCTTGATCTTGAACGCAAAGAGCGTGATCTTCTTGCTTTTTGCTCTTGCCCTTTGTCTCCAGTCTCCTCTTCCAGGGCCTCCTGTTTGGCACTGCAAATGGTATGATGCAATTCCCATTCATATTTGGCATCAAACTCCGCTCCGCACAAGTTGCACAAATGCTGCACTGGCTCATCCTGTTCCTGTCTAGCTTCTGCTTCATTGAGTACACGGCATTTGGGCTTGTTTGCAGGTGTGTGCTGTGGATTACGACGCCAGCAGCGACGTGAGTGCATTGTAAAGTAATCCTTGCGAAAATAAGCTCTTCCACAATACTGGCACAGGAGTCGAGTTCGCCATTTCCAACCATTTGAGGCTTGCGGTCCACTATTATTACGGATACCACCCGATTCTGTGGCCGTCGGGGATTCTGGTGGTTGTGACGAATACGCCTCCAATTCCGAGCAAGTCGAAAGGGAGGAACTAGTGTACATGGTGTCCTGACTTTCGATCAGTGTGGTAGACACCTCGGCATCAGCTATGGGCGGTGGACTTGTATGAGTTATGGTTGTTGTACTAACATTGGCATCTCCACCGCCCTCATCGATGGGCGCTTCTTTGCCTTCGTCCTTCTGTCGCTGCAGACGCTGCATTCTCTGCATCAGAGAACGTGTGACCTCCGAATGCATATTCAATTTGCAGACACACTCAACGCAAATAGTTTTCAATGTCGACTGGATGACATCCGCCTGCAATGGCTAAGGAGTTTAATATCCTAGTTGGTTAAATTGGGCACTCTGACTTACCGCCATCTTCCAGTCACGCCGTAGACGACGCTGCATTACCTCGTTGGAACTCATGTCCAGGGCAGATAGTTTTGCAACTCTACAAATGGTACAATTACTGGTGGATTCCACTTGTTCTGATTGTCCAGCATCTTCGCCTTCATCACCACCACCACCACCGCCGCCACAGCTGCTGGTGGGTTCCGGCACAGGAGCAAGTGCATCCTGCATCTTGCAGTTCATACAAACTATACGCAAAAAGGGAAACAATTCTCCATGCCCATCATGCCATGGTTGCCAAGGCGTTCAAAACGTTTGTTTATCTATTCGTATGGCTAGTTTATAGTAGATGCAGTTCAATTAATTTTTTAATTATTTATTAAAATAATTTTTAATGTTTTTTCTTTTGGCATTATTTTTTGAATTATTTAAATAATTATTAGATTAAAAAAATTATACAAGTTGGCAGTCCTAGCTTATGAGTTTATCGATAAAAAAATTGGATATGAGCAAAACTGTGATTTTGCTGTTCTAAAAAAAAAACCTGACTTTTAATTCTAATATAGACTTTATTAACTTTACATTAAATTTCATAAACTTTTTAGAATAACAACAATTAAAATCTAAGCCCAAAAATTGATTTAATTTAGTTAAATCAGAGAATAAAAAATATTTATTAGAAATGTCTTGAGTAGCAGTCACTGTGACAAGTAACAGTTAACCAAATCAGTCATCTCTGATGGCTCCCGCATTTGTTTATTTAAATTAAGCTTAGTTTGTTTTTACTTTAATTTTAATGGAATTGCATAGGCGGCTTTTTGGCGTAGATAAACTTGTCCCGAAATCTTTAATAGAGATCTCTGGACCCTCAAATAGTGGTAAAACATTGCTAGTTCAACAATTAATGGCACATTACATCTGTGACTTGAATTGGGAAATTCTATTTCTAAATCTCAGCCACAAGTTGCAAATACACAATTTTGCCAGAATAATCACAGAAAAAGCCTCAACATCCAGCAATGAGAATCTGGAGAAACGTTTAAATTCGGTGAAGCTAATAAACTGCTTCAGCCCCAAAGAATTGGACGAATCTCTCGAGATAATTAAGTACATGCTACTTGGTAACCGAAACATTAAATTAATTGCGATCGACACACTTTCCGAGTTCTTTTGGCTGGATATGGAACAAAGGACTACGAAAATTAACAAATTAAAATATTATGTGAAGTATGTGCAATCATTGGAGGCGATATGCCGAGAGGTCAATGTCTGTGGCATGTGGACAGTGGATAACAAATTTGTCTCACAGATGCAAAATGGAGCCAACGATCCATTTCGAATAGATCATAAATTGAGATTTTCTATTTTACCCCAAGGTGGAGTTGAATTGAATGGTCAAAGTGTTGAGCTAACTAACCAAGGAGTGAAATTTATTGAAGACGCTTATTAGACACTGGTGTCTAAATTTGTATATAAAATGTTTTTAGTTGATCAAATATGTTAATTAAATCAATTTTTACATAGTTAATAAACATTTGTTTTAACAGGCTTAAGCACTTTACCTTTTTAGTTAGTTACTGTCACTAAATTCTAGCACCAAACATTTAAAATTTTTCCTAATCGATTAAATACTCGATACCAAAATGAAGCTGCATGTATATCGATTTACCAATAGTGCTGGCCAAATACTAAACCATCGATGTATCGATAGTACCACCGATGTTTTTTCCAGCTCTATAACAAACCCACGACACGAAACGTGCTACATTTTTTTCTCTGCGAAAAAAAAGAATTTATTTGAATTAATAATGGGCGTACAAGTAGTTCCAATTTCTCCCGGTGATGGTAAGCAAGTGTTTAAATTATTTAAATAACAATTGAATTCAGCGTAACATTTCAATTATAACCTCGTTTTTTTTGTTGAAAATATGCGGTGTATGCGGCAGAAATTTTTCTCATACTTGCATTCCTATAGCTATCTCACTCACACACAACCATTTTTTTTCTCTCTCACAGGCAGCACCTATCCCAAGAATGGCCAAAAGGTATCGGTTCACTATACCGGAACTTTGGACGATGGTACCAAGGTGAGACATGCCTCCTTCCTCTCTCTCTGTCCCCCGCCCTCAGTTGAATTAACAAGAATTTCTCGTTTTATAGTTTGATTCTTCTCGGGATCGCAACAAGCCATTCAAGTTCACCATTGGCAAGGGTGAAGTGATCCGTGGCTGGGATGAAGGTGTAGCCCAATTGAGTGTTGGCCAACGTGCCAAGCTGATCTGTTCCCCCGACTATGCCTATGGCAGTCGCGGACATCCAGGTGTCATTCCACCCAACTCCACCCTAACTTTCGATGTGGAGCTGCTCAAGGTCGAATAGAGTGTGAGAGAAAGAAAGAGTGTGTGCATGTGTGGGGAAAGGGAGGAGCACCACCTGCTTGAGTGTGTGCTGCAAAGAGAGAGCACTGTATATATACACCAATACAGAAAAAAACACACGGACAGGCGCACTCCCAATCTCCTGACCAAGACCACCAGCCAATCAAACACAACAAACAAACCAAAACCAGAACAATCCAACAGCATTTTTGAATTCTACTCAAAATGAAATTAGACTTAATTAATGGAAAACTGCATCTTCTTAACGCCTACTAAAGAAAAAATAAAACATTTGATTCAAATCGAATTGAAATCGTCTTTGAAGATTTTTAAGGGTCGATGGGTATCAATTAAATGTCAATATCTTTAAATTTTTTAATAGTAAAATGACAACCATTTCTTAGTAATGACAACCATTTCTTAGTAATGATTTTTTATCCACGATATTGCTTTTGTCTCCACCAATTTCAATGGATTTGTTTAATTTGAGATGATGCTAAGATTGATCAATTCCTAATCAGCACTTGCCCCCAGGAGGGGAGGCACTATTACAGTTGAAGTTTTTTGAGAATATTTGAGATTTTGAACATTTTCTTTTAAAAAAACCTAATTTTTACTAAATCGCGATTTTCCACGAAACAAATTAATATTTTAGTTTTTGAGGTTTTAATACAAACTTCAAGTTTAACTTCTGATACCTAAACTGGCATATAAAATTAAAAAATTTTTCCAAAATTGGCACAATTACAGGTTCACAAAGTTAGGCTTATTTGAGAATATTTTGAAATCGCCTAGAAATGGAAAATATAGTCTGAAAAAAGCAGATAACCAAAAATTTATGTTAAGAGTTCGGATTTTTACCGGTTTTCATTAATGTTTCCATTCACAAATACAAAGAAAGACAAAGGTAAATACATCTCTAACATTTTTTAGTCCAACAATATAAAAACTAAACGATCTGCTAAAGCTGTTGAATATATTCATTTGATTTGTGATCGTAAAATATATTAAAGTAGAGAAAACAAAAGAAGGACCTTCAGGTAAGGATTCAGGAGGTCCTATAAAGCATCATCACACTATGAACGGCCTAATAGGATTTTGTTTTATTCCAATATTTGTTATAAGATTTGACCTTGTAGAAGATCATAGAGTCCTAGGGAATCAATATAGTGACCTCTGCTCTAAGCTTCTTTATAAGTAATCAAACATAATCTTATAGATTTTAAAAATGAAAATATTTTAAAATTTGTAGTAAAAATAAAAGCAGAATCCGTTTTTATCTTCATTATATGGATAAACCTAAGTGTAAATGAAATTGGTATCGACCCATAAGTAACATAAATGTCTGAAAATAATTGGAAATTTCCTTGTCCTTGGATTGATATCCCCTAAAGGAGACTCCCAATAACCAGTAGGACGATACATATCAACTTATTCATCTTATAGAAGAGTCCAAGGAATTCAAAATAAAAGCATTTCCCCTAAACTTAAGTAATTTTTCTTTAGAGCATCATGCCACAGCCCATAAACTCAATATAAAGACACAGACAGATAAGAAACCATTTTTAGACATAAATATAAATTTCTTACAGTTCGAAAATCCTTTCTCCTTGAATCGATATCAACTAAAGTAGTCCTCCATAAACATGAATATAAATTTGTTACGGTTGAGAAATCCTTCCTCCTTGGATTAATGTCTACTAAATAATTTCTCCACTGGACATATCAAAATTCCATATTTTTATAAAATTTTCCTGGAATTATATTCAAAATTTTAAATAATTTTTCACAATTTTTAATATTGAACTGAAAGCACAATATAAATTTTCAATTATGTTACTGAATGATTCACTATACATTTCTCTAATCTTTTTATATTTAAGACCAAAGTCTCTTAGATTACAATTAGTATGGAGTTAAGACAAAGCATAATGTTAATATTATAGTTTAAATTTAATCTTATGTGTCAAGTGATTAGGGGTATTCTGGTGCTTTCTCCTTCTTGCATAATAAATTGACAATCTGATCGATTACTTCGTAGCGTTCATGATCATATTTTTGGGCATGTCTCAGCCAATGATTGCGAACCTTCTTCCAACGTTTTTTGTTGGCCGCCAGCAACAGTTCGCGCGAGGAGCCTTCCTGCAACTTTGGTTCGTTCTTGTGCTCCAGACGTGGTGGTATAATGCTCATTTCGGTGGAACGGGCCAGTGGCATATCGGTCAATACCTTCATTTCACCGCTTTGCAATTTGGCCAGAACCTCTTCGGCATTGTCGTCACGCTTGACCACTGGCTCCGAGCCCTCAGTGTTGTACAATGCGACGAAGGGATTACGCGGCTGATTGGCCATCCAAGCACGACAGATGGGATAGAGGGGAGTTTTCTCATTATACTTGGACAGATCCAGGCTACGTTCGAAGAGGCGCATCACATAGGATTCACTTTGCAACTTGGCAGCGGCGGCGGCACCAGTGGTGACTACTTTCTTGGCATTGGAGCGCTTGGTTTTTGTGGAGTTGGTCGCCCCAGAAGAGGTGGAGGAGGAGGCAGCGGGCGGTGTGTCAGCTGCAGCGCTGCTTCTGCCCACAGCACCAGCGGCTGCCTGGACAGTCTTTAATTCTGGCTGTAGTTTCACCTGATAGTTTTGGGCACGTTGCTGCTGCTGTTGTTGGAGTAACAACTTTTTTGAAGGGCGTCCGCGTATGGGCAAATCCGATTCAATATCGTCATCCTCTTGCAATTGAGAGGCGGCTGCCACTGTCTTTGATTCCTTCGAGTGTCCACGTAGGCGCAGAGACATTTCGCTTCCACCACGTGCGGATTTCTTAACCGGGGTCTTCATTTCGTATGATTGTGAAGCAAATCAAATTGAAAATTGAGAATTGTTTGAAAATTGGGAATCAAATCAAAATTGATTGCTGACGTTGTACAACACTAAAATGACATCTGGTCACACTTTGCACACTAGTGTGCTAAATACTTTCTCAAATACTGGTAATGAGGTGGGAGTTGCAAGATGGTCGGGAAATAGGGAACTTAAAATAATGGCATACAGCTGTTGTTGTTGTTTTGCCCCGTTATTCTCTTTATTTACCTTCGCACGAAGAGGTGGTCTTTTTTTGTGGTCCCGCTGATGCGCATAACAACAATAGCAACAACAACGCGATAGTGTAGCAAACAAATGGAATTATGAGCAGATCAAAATAAACAAATAACTTTTATTTAATAACGGAGTGCAATTTTTAATGGTTCTTATTAGAAAAAGTGTGTGAGCAGTGTGTAAAGTGCATCATTTACCAACAATTGCAGTTATATAAAATACAACAATTGCAAGATTACTGTAACTGCAAAAAAATTTTACAGTAAGTTTCGTATTCGTTTTTGGGTATTCCTTTTTATCACTCTGCTGCTGCGGCAGGGCTCTACTGCAGTTTGCTTTTGTTGATGTTTTTACTCTCTCGCTCTCGCGCACGTTCATGCCCTCTCTCACTTTGCTCGTTGTCGCTGTTTCTTTTACTGCGTCATTGTTGTTGCTATTTTTGAGCGATAGATAGAAGGAGCAGCAGGGAGAGAGTGAGTGTGTGTGAGTGAGAGTTCTCCGCCACCCCCTCAAACCATGCTAAAGCGTAATTCACTTTTGTTTGCTATTTATAGTTGAAGATTTACACCAAAAACATACATCTGCAGCAGCAGCAAAAGAGACAGAAAAGAAATGAAACAAGAGCCCCAACTAATTGTCACATTTATGGGGTGGGAAGGGAAAGGCCCTATCATGTCCGTTATCAGCACTAAACAACACCAATATATTAGGGTTATCTTAACTGATTATTTTTGGGACAAACTTAGTTTGAGCCAGACGGTGCTTGGCCTATTGCTCTGCAGTTCTTCAGTTCGCTGAACCCAAAAGAAAACAACAACCAAGATTGATTGCAAAAATTGTTTAAAATTGAACAAATAGTTTATCAGTTCAAGAGAGAGAAACAGTGGGAGAGAAAAAATCGGACTGCCTCTTTAACTGCGCGATTTACCATGCAAATGCTTCTACCTAACGGTGGTTCTGCCTTCTAAGGGTTTTAGGTTAAGTAAGTAACACGCAAATGGCACATTGCGTGAGTTCAAATCCCCGCCCGAACTTGTTGGCTTTTAGACGATAAACCCCACGCTAATTAGCCGTAACTCCTTGGGCAACATTATTTTTTCATTCGATTTTAGTTTTTTCTTCTTCGATTATATAGTTATAATTAGAATTTAGTTGTTCCATATGTGCGAAGTTTTTTATTTCCACAAAAGTTTTCTACCAAGAAATTTTATATTGAAAATATTATTGAATAATTACAATTCTAATTCTAATGCAAGTTTTTAATTTGAATGAAAGACGATTTCTTTTTTAAATAAGTTTTTATTTTTAATAAAAGATAAATTCTTTTCAAAAGTTTACATTTTTTAATATATTTTTAATGGGCTCTCTATTCTTTACTTTAACTGGTTCTTCTTTAAGGTTTCCTTCCATGAGGTTATAGCTCAAATAAGGTTATAAAACAGTTCAAGGAAACCTTGATAACGACTTACAAAATAGACCAAGCATAAGGAAACCATCCATGACCTCATTTTAACGTCGTTACCTTATTATTAAGAGGTTGTACTTTGTAAAAAATAGGTTATTCATACAATACATTATGACAATAAGATAATATCTTATTATAAGGAGGTCGTGCTTTATTAAAAAGGAGTTATAATAAAGAGGTCGTAATTCAAGATGAAACTTGTTCTACATGGACTCATCCATGAGGAGTTTTGGGGGTCTGGACACATAAATAGTGCGTTTTTTAAATAATTTTACGGTTTTTTTTTGGCACCTTTTACGCTAAACTAGCGAATATTTCAATTTTTGAAATCCATTAACTGACAAAATTGCTTAAATGAAAATTCTACACATTTTAAACCGAAAAATATTGATCCGATTCCTCGCAGATCCGTCTACGTTAGTCGAAATAGGTTAAAGTTTAACACCTTTCCCGGATTTGAAACTTGAATATGAGTTTTGCATATTGCACAATCAAAACCAGGTTGTTAAGGAAAATTGGTGATCCTCGAATTGCTAGCAGCGTGAGAGCCTCCATAGGTGCACTTACAGAAATTTCTCCTTAGTGATTAACTTGGTTCACTCATTTCTTATCTTAAATTCGTACTTTTGCGTACTTGGTACTTGCTTTTACCTACCTGCAATACATGCAACACTTTTCTCGTAGGCTAAATGTGTTAGAAACTAGTTTGAATTGTTTACTTACAAGTTCACAGGGCAACTCATCTTTGCATTGACTGACTGACTGACTGATATCATCATCATCGCTCAAAATTAACGATAATTGTTTGGCTCTCTCTAGGTTTTTCTTTGTCTCATTCTCGCTCTATTGTGTCCCCCACTCTGCCTGTTCTTCTCCCTCTCACTAATGGCAGTGACGTAATGTGGAGCTGGCAATGCATTTAGCTTGTTTTCTTGTTTTTTTTTTGGTCGTGGTTGGTCGGTCGGTCGGTTGTCTTAGAAAATTGTACCAAAACATCTATTGAAACCGGTTTTGAGATTAAGTTAACTTTTATTTTCGGAACTCTCTCAATATGCGCCGCACCAAAACAAACCACTCCACCTCCTCCTACCCCTCCCCCTCCTCGGATAAGCAAATCTCCGAGAGAAGGCAAAAATTACTAACGCTTGGCCATCCATATCAATGAATGCGTTTCGTTTCGTTTTGTAATTTGTATGCTGTTGTTGTTGTTCCTTTTGTTTATGGGCAACAAAACGAACTAACTATATAAACTACTAACAATGGCCTTGACATGATTACAACACATCGTCATCACCCCAACGCCTCTATAAAGTGGAAGGGGAACGCCGAAATTGTTCTAATAAACAAACATCTTTTTGAAGTTCTTTTCAATCTATTTGTGGAAGAGATTTCAATATTGAAGGGAAATGGAATGACATCATCTGTTGAGCATAAAATTTGTCATTTGCAATGCATTTTCGAATACATTTGCTCTCTCTCGCACTCCATCTCTCCCTCTCTTTCTCTTCTTGTGGGCCTAACGCCCACTTAACTGGCATTACTCCACCATCAACACTAGAAAGGGCCAAAAATGTGGGTCAACCTTTAGGTTTATCAACACGCAACCTGTCAAACTTCTTCCCACACCACCTTAGAAAACAAATCAATAAGTAGGAAGGGAGACTCGCCCCCTTTTTTTTTTAACTGACATTATTAATCTTTCTCTCTCATAAAAATAAACAACATTAATGTACAAATAAATATTTATATATTTCTTTTATAAAATAGATTTTTGGTGGAATCTTACCACCCGGTGAGTGAGTGAGTGAAGTGGAGGCTAGTGGTCTGTTATGGGTCAGATTATGGGTTCCGTGCATAGCAATGTGGCCGAGGTGTTTGGCAGTCGACGCAAAAGGAAACACAGCACCGATGCCATCCAGGCCCAAGATGAGGAGAATGCCAAACAGAATGCCACATCGCCCAAGAAGTAAGATGAAATACACAAATCCTTTTTGATTTCTGTTTATTGGTCCCTTTTGTTTATATAGAAAGAAGCTACTGACCACCACTCAGTATATATATAAGGCCCTGTTCAAGGAGCAACAGAATTCCGATGTGGCTGTAATGGCTATGGATAAGGTTTGGCATCTGCATAAGGTCTATCTCAGTCAGAGTCCATATTTCTATACCATGTTCAATGGATCGTGGAAGGAGGCCCAACAGAGTTTTATACAAATCACCATACTGGATGATCGAATCAATGTTAAGAGTTTGGATGCCGTTTTTGGTTCCATGTACTCGGATGAGATAGAGATTGAGGTGGCCGATGTGATACCAGTTTTAGCCACAGCCACACTCTTTCATTTGGATGGCATCATTGATAAGTGTGCCGAGGTAATGATCGATAATATCAATGCAGAGACGGCTATACAATATTATGATGCTGCCTGTCAATATGGTGTGATTGCTGTCAAGAAATCCACTTTCCAATGGTTCCAAATCAATCTATTGAGCATTTACAATAAACATCCCAATCTTCTACGGCATATATCGATTGAATTGATGACTGCTTTGACTGCTAGCCATGATCTCTATGTTATGCAAACGGAATTCTCACTCTACACACTTTTGCGTACTTGGATGTTTTTGCGTTTGCATCCCGAATATGATCCCGAGGATCCAGCGCAACGGGCTGAGGCTCAAAAGACCCAAGAACGGCTGGCCAATGCTGGTGTGGATACACATACGCCGAGTAGTGATTTACCACAGTGGACATTCTTTGCCACACGAACGGAGGAACGTTCATTTCTGGCCACACCCGAGGGACAGGCCTATGTGCCTGTGTTTCAGAAATTGCGTACCCAATATCTCACAAATCATTATATGGACTTGAAGATTATATTCAATGATAATATTATACCCAAGGAATGGCTATATCGTCATATGCATAGCCATTGGGATGCTCTGCTGCGCATTGATCATGGTCAAGAGGATGGGTAAGTCCGAAAGAGTAGATAATCCCTAAAGAAGATGCTTATAATAGACGACTTCTCATTTCTTTAGCTGCCCCCAACAATTGGATAAGGAACAATTCTTTGAGAATTGCATGCGCTGTGGCCGTCTTCTTCTAGAGCCTGGTTATCAAAAATGGCGCTGGACGGGTTTCAACTATGGCATGGATCTCATACTTATAATGGATTCACGTAGACTGAACATCAGACGTCATCATCGGCATGAGCATGAGCGTGTCCTGAGTCTGCAGACTAAACGCAAATTTATGGTACGCACTACAGTGACCTCGATAAATGCTCAACGTCAGCCCATATTCACTCAAACATCGGAGATTACATCCCTGAGTCTGGAGAAGAATGAGGAAGTGCCATTGATGGTTCTAGACTCAAAGCTAGTGCATCCTTTGCTAATATCCATTAATATATTGGTTGTAATGCCACCCAATCAAAGTTTCAAGGAAATTGTACCCATGAGTGAGGAATTCTCGGCAGGAACATCGCTCTCTATACCCATATCCGAAATTGGGGATAATTGTGAACGTCCCCTAACACCGGCCAGTGCAGATGATTCGGCGGTGTTTGTAAATGGCGGTGATTCGGAGACATCAACCCCATCATCACCGTCGCCAAGAAGACGCATCACCTGGTCTCTCAATGATCCACTTCACTCCAATAATCATGACGGTGATCAATTGTGTAATAATTTAGGATGCTGAGCATCTCAATTTGAAAACCAAAACCAACTAAAAAAAACCCACCACCACCGCCCTTTGTTATGTTCAGGGAATCGCTTTTCAATCAAGAGCGCGATTCTCGTTTAATAGATTGTATAAATATTCGTTCTTCTTAATTAAATAGGCTTAATAGATCGTTGTATATATATATATATATTACATAGATATGAATATATATCTAAAATTATCTAACTTTTTCGGTATAAGTTTTACTCCTGCCATATCGCAGATCGATGAGATATGCCCAGTTACCCCCACACACACTACACAATCTTCGACTATATATACATATATATATTTTTGTATATCGTTTATATATAGAAAACAAAAAGGTTTTTAAAGATATGAGCATTTCGTGCCCTCGCACAACCAACTCTGGCTTAATAGTTTATTTAATAATATCTCTAAAATTTAAGCAAAATCTAATTAAAGTGTAATATTTTCTAAATGGCAACAAAAAAAAAAACAATAACGTATTCGAATTATGTTAATGTAATTTCCAACCATTCATTCATTCATGATTGTCAACAACTAACATTTTTCTAATTTGTTTCTAATTTTCATGTACTTTAATATGCACGAATTAACTATTATGTTTATATACCAAAACAAAACTCGTCATTAAAAAAAAAATACGTGTGTAATTTCTAAAGCAAAAATTGCGTGTTTTACTAAATAAATAAATAAATAAGGATATGTTATGTAGTAAAAGAAGTTTATTAAGACACAGACAAAGGGGTTGCATTGGAAATTTATATCAAAAGGAGAAGTTTAGGCTATTTCCAGCAGAACAAGAAATTAGAAGATTTATAAGGAAGTTGAAATGGAAATGGTTCTAATATCTTAGTGTAAATATCTCTGTGTAAATTTTTGGAATGAAATTTTTACATTTTAAGGACGCAGTTAACGAGGTAAAATATAAATATTTATTTTAAATATATTTTAAGAGAGGAACTTTTCCCAGGATCCGCCACTGGTCTATCTTCTACTAAATGGAACGTTTTCTGACCTGCTGCTATTCTTGATTATTTGTACTGATTTCTTATCTCATGTATTAGCGTCGAGGCGTCTTATTTGCTAATCTGTTTGATCTGCCCAATTACAAATGTTATGTACAAAACTCCAATGCTCAATATCATGTTGAGTAGCAAGAAAAATAGGTATTCTTTTGATCGGTTCCAGGAAGAATTCTCTTTTATATTCATATATTTATATACATTTGTATATACAAGTTTCTTATTAGCTAATAAATTGATCGGTGTTCCTTTTGGTTTCCTGTTTTTATCTACGAACAGTCTTTATATGTAGGCAAACGAAATATGCAATTTTAAAGGATATTCACTGTACTTTCTTATATATGTACAATATCTCATCCGCTGTTCGAGTTGTGCAAGTATATTGCAGTTTTGAATTGATGGTTAATTGAGAATCGTTTTGAATAAAATAAATTTAATAAGTATTTTTTAAAATGTTACCAAAAAAGTATCCGGGGAACAATGATTATTAATAATAAAAACTCTATTTTTCCCCACAACGTCCCAATCAAGTCCGACTATCTCAATCTTTAGAGCTAATCGTCAAGTCTATATAGAATAGTGGAAACAAATCGACATTTTAGACTTTTTAAAAAAAAATAAAATTTATAATAAAGAATCTTTGTTTACTTTTAGTGTCAATTTTGTAGATAAATCTCACAGAAACTTATTTAAGGATATAAAATGCTTCGGCCTGTAAAGCGATGAATTTCCGTAAAGAATTCAATATATTAAAATAAATAGATAATGATTAATATGAGAGCAATATAACAAGGTTTAAAATCAGTCAAAATAAATGACAACCACCAAAGAATTTCCTTTAAGCTAAAGATGTATCTTAAAAAAACATTTTAACTTAAAATTCAATATATCAAACCAACCAACCAGATAACTTTCTTTTAATTTACTTTAATAATCACAGAAAATGCAGAATTTTTGAAAATTTACAACACTGACTCTTACTGTTTGATTTAAAGCGATTTATATCAGAGAATCTTCTTTATTTTAACCTATACTAAAGAAAATTCAAAACATTTTGCTTTTAAAACGAAAGTAGTCATTTTTAATAAGTTTAATGATCCAGATAACATTAAAAATTTCACGAGGATTCCAGAGGTTCCAAAAAAAAATAAAAGTTTACGGGGTCCAAGAAAAAAGAACTGCCTCATCACGTCAAATTTTGAAAAATATCCAATTTGAACAGGATCATCAGGAGCTTTTGGGTTTAATTAATGATCCAGAAAACATAAAATTTTTTATAGTGGTTTCAAAAGATGACGGTTCACGAGGATTCCAGAGGTTCCAAAATGAAAAATGACAGCTCACGGGGCCCAGGAAAAAAGTAGAACTGCCTCGTCACATCAAATTTTGAAAAATATCCAATTTGAACAGGATCATCAGGAGCATTTGGTTTAATTAAAGTTTTTACCCTTGTCGCGATTTAGATCTCTTAACACACTCTCCCTCCAACTTTGAATTGCTTCGATTAAAACCCAAAGGATTTGTAGATCAAGTTTTCCACCTGCCACACTACCGCGAAGTTTATCCAACACCATGTTGGCGTCTGGATTGTTTTTCAATTTAAAAACGTAATTCGCCCTGCGAGCCGCGTTGAGAAAGGGCGCCTTCTCCACCATGTTCATGCTATTCCATTTCTTACCAGCCATTATGAGGACTTCTTTGCCAGGTAAGTGGCAATTGGCGTCCTTGTTATTTTTACGATACTGAGTCAAAAATAACAAAAAAGGGTTACGTTGCTTAGGAACGGACCCTTGGGAGGAAGCCGCTTTATAAATAGATGGAGGACGACGTTTTGCCCCCGAACGGGAGTTAGTAGAGCACTGCTTGCGACTCATAATCTCTTATTCTTCTCTATACAGCAATAGGCAAAAAAAAAAAAAATAAATAAATATTTGTAAATTTTGTCGTGAGCTTCTTCTCTGCTTAGTAAATAGTGAATGAATAAAGTTGAGAGAATTTTTCGTATGTTTCTTTTCTTTGAATAACAAATAATTTGATTTAAAGTACATGGATAAATTGATCTAACAATTGTATTGTTAGGTTTAACAGGAATTTCAAATATGTATAAATTAAACTAAACAGAAAAATTCGCTTCTAGTAATAGAACAGCTCGGGAAAATTTGTTTCATAGACTGGCTTCTCATGGCTAGCCTGGGATTGGGCTGTCTTGTTATCACTCTGAGTAATTTGACGCTCAACGGCCAAAGAGTTGAACAATTCATTAAGACGATTTTGTATTAGCTCATGCTGGAATGAAAACAAAAAAATAGGATAAAAAAAGAATTACTCTTTAAAGAAGTTGATTTCCCAACCTTTGGTTCTGTTCGCCGCATTAGATCATCGAATTCGCCCTCACGGAATGTTTGAACAATTTGCATTTGCCGTTCACGTTGCTCCTTCTTGGCCGTCTCTGTGGGCTCGGCCAGGGCCCGTTTCATGGCATCAAAATTGAACTCTGGTGCTAGAATCTTTTTGGTTACACCCGGCGAACTATTGACACTATCCACATCCCCATTATAAACGGTCAGATCTGCCGAACTATTACGCTGTGTCATATTGCTTACTGACTCCACCCACGAATGCCGATGACCTGGATGATCGGTTTGATGTAGCGTATACGGTGCTCCCGTGTTCAAACGTTGTGCATCCATTCCGGCATTCTGTAGACATTCACCCAATGCCAGTTTATCAATGGATAAATGTGGAAGTGATAGATTTAGATTCTTTGAAGACATTTTTTTGGGCTCCAACAACGGAGGCAAATAGTAGGCGGCCTCTTCCCGCCGTGCGTCAATAATTTTTTGTGCATATTCGAGTAGATTGTTGATACCAGTAACGCGTGAGATGAGCACCAGCAGAGAAATGGCTATGGCATGCAAATTACATTTATGCACGGCACCCAAAGTCTCCACAGTGCTAGCCACTTGTTGAATTCTATAAAGGGCAATGTCGGAAATTAGTCATCTAAATCATTTTTATGTTAATCAATATGGACTTTACCCCAATATGAATAGTAGAAACTCTTGCACCGTCTCACTGCACGACATCTCCACAATGAGCAGGGCGGCTGTATTATAGCTGGACGATAGAGGATCTACCCGATCCGACAGAGCCATGCTATCAATTAAAGCCTGCATAATATTCGCTCCATATTTGTGCGTAAATATAATATCCGAACGTGATGGTGGCTCCTGGGATAATGCTGGATACGGTTTCACACTCACATTGCTCAGGACTTGTTCGTTCTGATGGCGATCGAGTAGAGCCTGGAATATCTGCATCACAATCATCCGCGTTGGATCATGTGGAGCACGGGCCATCTTCAGTAAGGGTTGCAAAAACGATGCCGGAAAAGCTTTCTCAAAGGACACTGTGCTATATTGTGTGCCCACTTTAAGTAGCGATTTCAATAATATATTCTGCAACATTTGATCACTTTTACTCTTCTTCGATAGATCCGGCACTGTGTTCATTATGAACAACATTATCTCGATCTTCTGATAATCTGGATGATGATTAGCAAATTCTCCCAGTGCATTGATTAAAGCCTCCTGATATTGGGACTCTTCTGTGGTAATTTCCGTTGTCGTACTCACACTTGTACGTAAATGGGTCAATAGATTATTAATAATATCTAATGCGGAGGGTCCAACACTTTCACCAGCTGCTATGGCTATAATCTTGGACAGAACCACCGCCAGCGAGGTTCGTGTCTTTGGTGAGGATTTGAAATTGCTATCCAAATGTTGCATCAGAGTCTCCACCACAGTGTAAGAGTATTGCGGTTGTATGGATATCATCACAATGCGGAATGTATGGATTGCAAAAGTATTTGGAACCCACAACTCATGACGATCCAAGTGACTGCAAGTAGAAGTTTATTTATTTGTGGTTAATAATTTGTCTGACTTAATCATTTGTTTATTCTAAAATTAAGTCAAAATAATTCCCAGATATATAACGGTAATGGGTTACCTCACAAATTGAAGACTAGTTTGATTATCGGGTCTTTAAAAAACTAAAAAACAAGTAATTATTGAAATAGCTTTACAATCCCTTTACCTTATTGAGTTCCCATAACATGAGATTCATAAGATTAACCCTGAGATGCATACATCATGCAAGTTTTTTAAGAAGATTGAAATTTGGACATTTTTGGATTTTGTAGGTAAGTATTAATGAGATATGGCTATCGAAATTGTGTAAACTTCAACAAATTGGAACGTAAATATTAAACATTTCCACACCTTTGACTTTAGTTTGATTCATAGTCTAAAAAAGATTGTCGATAAATTACTTTTACTTGGGATTTATTAGTTTAATAAAGGGTTTACAAAAAATACGCTATATGGCAAGAACTTATGAATATTTTTTATATATTCTTCTATATTTGTTACATTTCCCTAAAATACGCCCCCCTTTTCAATTAATCATTTTGGTTTAAGTTTATCTTTTATCTACTCAAATGACTCAAAAAATGTCCCCTTGCGTTTCTTAGAGTTAAGTGCACACTCTAATCTCATACTCCTACTTCAATTTGCCTAAATCATAGACTTTGTGGTATAATTTGCCCAAATCTCGAAAATTTTTGTATCATGCTTTTTAGCATAGTGCAAAAAACTCGTTGAAATGTATTTGTGAACAAAATATAAGTGTTTTTTAGAGTAAAAAATTCGATATTTATATATTCTTTTTGAATTTGCCTAAATCAAGGATTTTATGGTAAATTTTACCAAATATCCCAATTTCCGATAGCATACATTTTTGCATAGAGCAAAAAAACTTGTTTAAATGCATTTGTTATTAAAATTAAAAATTAAAGCTATAGATTTCTATTCCTAAGAAATATATTTATCTATATCTGGTCACCTATACCTATGTTTATTTATACCTAAAGAGTTATTTTGTAAATATGGATGAAGAACGTTCTTTCTATTCTATGTAATTGATTCCATTTTTAAAGAATTTGTTTCTTCGAAATGTTACCAGTTCAATACAAATACTAAGAAATGGATATAACCCTACACGATAATTACTACAAAAATAGTTGTTTGCAGGTGATGGCAAATAAGGAATTGAGATATCCGTTGGCATTTACCTTGCTGCACCCATGATTTTTACTAATTTTGTTTGGTTCTTTACTACCCATTCCCCCCACCTATGCACCCGACCATCACACTTACGTCAACAGCGGCTTGAGGACACTCCGTATGTGTCCAAATGAGGCGCGTCCCACTAATTCACGAAGCACTTCCTCGGCCAGAACCGGCGGCGTTACATTGGTGGCATCTTCGACGGGTGTCATATCACCAGACTATATACACACATATATATCAGTCCAATTAGCAAGTAAACATACGCAGAGAGAGAAGAGAGAGAGAGAGAGAGAAATATAGATATAACATTAGGGTTCGATTAGGTTAACATTTTTGTTTCTTATCTAGTTGGCATATCTACACACACTAATCATTTTCATGGTGTACATATGTGGTATATAATATATATATATATATAATTATTTTTAGAATTATGTAAGATTAAAAATAAATTAATTCTATGTTTATTATTATTATTATTATTACCGCCAGTAAATTTTTCTTCACAAACATAACGTTTACACAAAACTGTTGTTGTTGTTGTTGTAGGTAGGTAGTAGTAGTTGTTGTTATTATGTGTTTTTTTTTGTTGTGTTTTGTTTTGGTTGGCAAAAAAAGTGGGTAACAAAGATATATATAAAAATATATATACGACAAAATTAGTACATTAAAATTGCAAGAAATTTTGTTTAGTAAATTTATATGCCAATTTATGAAAGAAAAAAACTGGCAAAATTAGAGAAGGAAACGAAAACAAAAAAAAAAACATAAAGAAACTAAAGATTAAGAGCTAAAAGATTCACCTGCATATTGAAGAGTAGAGAGGGCACTATTTTCTCCATATGTTGAGCCTCCCAAATGTTTTCAACCAAATCATCGGACACAGTTTTACGTATAACTCCCTGAAGACCCTTAATGCCAGCCAAACGTAGGCTATCCCTTAGATCCTGACTCTCGCTACTGTGACACATCGATGAGAATTTCGAGATAAAGAAATCATACCGACGATGGTACGATGGAGTATCCTCATTGATATTGGCAAATTTCACAAACTAAAGGGGACAGGAAAAAGAAAAACAGTTTTAGAATGAGATTTATTTGGAGAATCTTTTGTTCGTACCGAATTGGTGGCCATTATCTTTAAATTCGGATTATTATCCTCGAGTAGTTTTTGCACCATACGCAAAAATGATTCCACAAACAAATTCAGAGTAGTCTGGGCATGACAAGCTTGGAGTAGCAAATCCATGGCCTCCATGGCTATCTCAGCTAGCCTAAAAAGTAATAAGATGTATTTAATATAGGTTTCTTTTGGGTTTAATTTATTGTCACCTACTTGTAACGCTTGCGATTGATATCCTTGGTGGCCTTTTGATACAAATATTCACCAATGCGATCCAATTTATCCGGTGAGCTCAGCGAATAGAAGGTCAACTTTTCCATATTTGATTTGACCAGACCATCTTCGGGATTGACGGGAAATATGTTGTCCACCAGACGTTTATAGCGTGGCCTCAGGGCCGAACAACAGCCACAGCAGCCTAGAATAGCAAAAGGACACCAACAGGTCTGTGAGGGATTTGGTAGACAGGCGTGGATACAACGATATGTAAACATGACCACCAATAATAATAATAGTTATGATGGTTGATGATGATGATGATGACGACGAGTCGCTATGTTGTTGCCGTTGTCGTCATCGGAGTCGTCTGATTTTTTCGCTTGGCTAAAGGCGACTGAGAGAGTCCACCATTTCTCCTGATAGCTAGGGGACAGTCTAGCGACTAAGCAGCGGGTGGTGCTTTATGCCTTTTGTGTGGGTGTGACCACAATTTAACCGTTATAATCTTATCACAACCCATTTTTATGAGTAAGTGTGTGTGTGCGTGAGAGCCACGATGAGTGATTGACTTTGCCATTGCCTTCTCGCCTGATTTTTGCAAGTTTTATCCATCGACCCCATTAACAGAGGTAACCCTTTTAGCCAACTTCATGACAATACCTCCTCCCCGTCCCCACTGAAATAGCCGCCTACTTTTGATTTCGTCATTCTCTCTCTGCACTTTGCTTGCCGAAGGTCAGAGGCAATTAATATTTATCGACCTTCGCCCATGTTGCTCCTAATTGCTTACCAGGCATTGTTCTTTAAGTGTCAGTCGTCTGCTTGCTTGCTGCTGCTGCTCCAAAAGGCGCAATTTAGCTTATTCTTTATCGCGGCGTTAGATAATAAATAAAACAAAAAACCGTTGCGATAAAAAAATAAAACTATCTACTTCCTTTTGTTGTTGTTGTTGTTGCCGAATGGAGTGCTGCAGTGTGACCAGATGGCAATCAGAGATAAAATCATTGCTTGTTGTTGCGCCTAGTGATGTGTATTGTGGGCAAACATATATATCGATATATGGTTTACCCGATAGTAGTTGCAATGTCGTTATTATTTCGGTTTTTCCGTAATTTGTTTCACTATTACGTATATAACGGTTATTAGATATTATAACTATCTAGGAATTTTAGGATTTTGTATTTTAAAGACTGTAAAACGTTACGGTAGACCACAATTGATTTCGGTTCTTAGGCAAAATATTAGCATGTTTTATTTTATGTTAATTTGCTAGCAAAGGGAAACTGGAATTTAATTGCAGTTGTTAAAAGATTTAATGGGTATTATTTTAATTGCGTTTCGATAAGTCAAAGTCTGTAGTTTTAAGTATCACTACCAGAAAATAAATAATTATGAAAATAGAATTAAAGAAGGAAAACACTAAAAGTAACTTAGAGTCTTAGGCTTTCGAGTTTGATGCACAATAAAAATGTTTCGATAAACAATAAATAGTTTCGGGTCCAATAATCATAGATCAATTATTAAATAGGAAGGAAAAACTTCGCTGGAAATAATGTCGTATTGAAAACCGTTATAGTAGTAGCGGATCCTAGGGTAAAACATGCGGAAAATTTTTTTTTCCCAAAAGGATTTTACCTATGAAACCTGGCTAAATTTCGTTATCCAAGAACACTTTTTATTCCAAACTGCTAGTTTTTCTAATGGTCTATTTCCCTCTTCAAAATGATGAGCTAGATTATAGGATATTATAAGTATAATTGATTTCAGCATTATTACATTTGCCTTAATGTTCAGCCGTGTAAGATCTTCCTTCGGGGCGGAAATGTGGGAAATTTCCTCACAAAATAACTATTTTTTTCCTTAACTAAAATTTTAACATCCCAGACTAATTTAGCCATTGACGTATGTATTTCACCACCCCAAAATCTATACCTACATAGCTTAGAGGATTTAGAGTAACAGGGCACAAAAGTGTAAAATTCTGACCTGAACAAACAAACCATATTTCGATACTAAGAATATTATTTCTCTAACTTTATAAGACAGAATCAAGTCAAAAGTCTACGCACGATTTGTGTTTAATCTTATTCTAATTTAAGCAGTTTAAGTCTTAGTTTAATATACTTATGTATATATGTACTTACAGCTGGAATCCGTGCATTTCTGGACAAAACTGTCAAAAAATTCGGGTAATTCTGGCGGCTCAAAGCAGCAACGTATTAACGCCATATTGTCCCCAGCAATTCAGGCGTTTGTCACAGGCGTCTCACGTTGACCATGAACTTTAGTTTATATTTTTAGAGTGAGTTAGAGAGAGGGGGGCATCCAAAAATTTACCCACAACAAGTGCGTGGGCAATGGGGTGTATATATATATATTAAGGATTCTCGGCGCCAAATTATTATTGTCTTTAGTCAGCTGTTGAGCCCTTAAAAGGAAAACGGCAAAGCTTTGTGTTTTTTTTTCTCTCTCTCTGCGTGTCTTGAAGCTTTTTTCTGTGCTGTCACTAATGCTTAGGCACTTATATCACATCATATGTATATATTCCAAATACTTGTTCAACTGGGTGGGCATCCACTTATGGCAATGACAATTTTGAGCCCTAATTGGTTTTGGTATGTCAAAAATACTTGCCACAACTAAAAATAATTTACTAAATTTTGTACTATTAAGTTATTTGCTTTTTGCTGGCAAATAATTATGCAAAAATCAAATTAAACGCGTGTGTCCTCTAACGGAAAAGGACAAAAGAACACAACCGTCATTTAACAAGAACAACAACTGAATGAATGAATGAATGTCCATCTCGTGTTTACACTGACGCAAAAAAAGCTCGTACTTAATAGGCTTCCTTCAAAAGCTAAGCGAAGCTTAAGTTTGTTATTGGTTAAAGCTTTTCCTTTTCGCTATACCGTTACATTTTTGGCCAAACAAATTAAACACTTGAAATATGAATTGGCAACCCACAAGAGCGACACTTGACACGGATGAGTGGAAAAGAGAGACACACTAAAAGTCAAAGCGTTTCTTCACACGCCAAAAGTCCGAGGGTTCCATGCGCGTTGACAACTGTATTAAAAAAAAATTATTAAATGATTGAAGAGAATTTTTGGGGGCGTAGTTATAAAGAGGGGGAGGAGAATGATGAGGGGGTCTCCTTGATAAGTGAGAGGAAGGGGTAGACAATGGTGATCAGAGTGGACGTGCTTTATAGTTTCTTGACCGACGATGACGATCGAATCGATAATGAATTTATTTGTATATTTTTGCTTATTTCTCAATTTTTGTCTTCGTTTCTTAAATACCCAGTTTAGCCCAGAGGGTAGAAAGGGTATATAGGATCATCGCGAATGTTTTATAGGTGTATATAAGATATTAAGGGTTTACCTAGAAAACGTTGATATCAATCGAAAAGGTTTCCAAAAATAACCATATATCTTTATGTATGAATGTATATTTTTAATTTCATAATATGTAATGCCAATGGCACAGGAATTGGAAGAAATCTAAGATTTTTACTCTTTAGTACTCTCAAAGGCAAATGGGAGAGTTACAGATTGGCTTCGATTTTGTGGAAATCAACAATTTCGAACAGCAATTTTTATCCACAGTTTTGAGCAACAATTTCTAAAACTTTTGTCGACCTTTCGAAAATGAGAGACATTGAGACATTTCATGGTAAAGTCGACGATCGAACAACCTTTAAAAACCATTAAAAACCACATCTATGTCGAATAAAATAGAGAATTTTCCATTTTGGATCGATCATATTCGGAACCCCTAAACAGTCTTTAAGATAGGTCAACAAATTACAAAAATTGAAGAACAGGCAAAGCTTAAAATGATTTTAAAACACTTGATTTTGAATGAAAAGGTTTTAAAATAATAAATCCAAATACCGGATAGGATTCAAATTGAGCCCTTATATACATATTTTTTAAGATTATCATTCAAAAACAATTAAGCTAATGAATCAGCAACGTTTAAAAACAATTAAAAAACCAATACACCCCTATCCTTCAGGATCTATCCAATTTTTAAAACATTTTTAATGTTCGGTCAGTGTAGAAATTTTTTTGAACAAAAATCTCAAGTTTTTATTGTCAAAGCATTTTTAAAACTTCATTTAAATCTAGTGCGAACATTCCGAATCAAAATCAACTCATTTTGATGATTTATCAATGTGGAAATGTCACAAAAAGACAACATTTTAACTTGAAAACATTTGAAAAGAAAAACAAACCGCTTACCTTTTCAATATCATAAAATACAAAAGAGTTTTACGATTGAAACTATTTCAAAAATCCTTTTTTCAAACTCTTTTCAGTCTGAAAGAGTCACCAAATGTCAGTCTAAAATTAAGAATGTCAAAAGGCTCTACATAATTCTCAAAAGATAATCGAAAATCCACTTCAATTCAACATTAATAAAGGGTAAATTTCAAGTCGTCAGCAAACTTGTCGATAGGAAATTGATTTCTTTTTTTTTGATTAATTACTGGTGATATTCAAATATTCAAGTGTGTGTGGAAATATTCTTAATATTTAATTCTTTTTTTTTCGTTTTACGTTTTGTGTGGATTTCAGTTCATCATAATTTCATGCTTTGTTTATTTAAGCAGAAAGATTAAGTTAACTTTTGTTTTTTTTCGTTTTTCGTTGGTGAATTAATTAAGTTGTTGTTTGATTGGCAAGGTAAGGCTTGGGCTTTGGTTAGTTAATGTTAGGTAGGGTTTGGGTTTTTTTTCTTTTTAATTTTTACGGTAGCTAAAATAAAAACCAGTGTGTGTGTGTGTGTGTGTGTGTGTTGACTGGGTTGACAACTTCGAGTACAAACTCATTCTTAATTTTGTTTTTTTTTTTTGATTCAGTTCTCAAATTCTCATCTGCCAGAGAAGAGTTAGAAGATTTTCATATGTTGTGTGTAGGAAAGCAACAATCTGAAGAATGTTTGGGCGAGCTGGTTTCACTTGTTTTGCACTCGATATCGACGAGGCTGGCTGACTGTTGCCAGTGCCTGGGCCTAAAGCCAAAAGCCGGCTAAGACAATCTGGCACTGGCTGTTTGGCTGGCTGGCTGGCTGGCTTTGGGACTGGGCACTTGTTGCGCTCACAACAACCTCAGCTCATTAAGCACGAGTTGGCGCTCTCTCTATCTCTCTCTCTTTCTCTGTCTCTCTGCCATGGGTTTGAGTTTTTGGTCGGAAATCGTGTTGAGTTTCACAGCTTCGACTTTAGTCGACTTTCAGACGTGATCGTGTTCACTTGGTCTTGGGGCTCTAAACAAGCCAAAAAAAAAATAAATAGCAAAAAACCCAAGCAAAATATATATAATACCTGAGACCCATATTAAACGAAAGTGCGCCGTGTACACGATCTCCCGAAACGTATTTACGAACTGGCCAGTGCCTCCATATCCGCCCCCCTCGTCCTCGTCTACCTTTTAGCAACCATAATTTATATATGGCTAACATATGTATATTGTCTTTGGAATAAAATATCTTCCTAACGATTCGACAATCAACGGGCACGTTCAATTTAACCTACACACACACACGTACAGAGAATTAGAGAAAGAGAGTGAGAGGAAGAGATATAAAAAACAAGTACAACAAATCGTGATAAATTTTTGATTTTAAATTCAATTGTGCAAACTGATTTATTTCGGCCATTTGCCAAATTTTTCGATTGTGTGTGTGTTCAGTCTTTTCATCTAATTAAAATTTGCCTTGCATCCAAAACAAAAACAAAACCAAAAAAAAAAAACTCCACTTCGATCAACGAAACGACAAAAACAACAACAACATCATCAAACGAACGATATATGTGAGAGTGTGTGTGTCACCCCCTAATGAGTTGTTTACATACGATAATACTATATAATATATATCTATGTGTGTATAATATGAATATTTGTAATTAGAACTGCGCAAATTTATCTGTTACCTTTTTGTTTTGAGGTAAGACATCCCCCTCCATATTTGGTTTACTATGCTAATGCATCTAAATAGTTTTACAGGGTGTTTCATTTTAACTAAAAACTACAAAGAAATTTACAGAATTTATTATGATAATTTTACAATTTTTTACACTTTTTATATAAAACAATTGAAGTACAAATTTCAAGAATATTATTTAATATTTGTTATATATATCATTTGATCTAGAAATATCAAAAATGTTTACAATTTTTCTATATAGAGATCTAGTTTTGAATTGAGAAGTTAATCTAAGTGAGATATTTTTTGTTTTAGTTAATATGGAGAGGTTTTTAACCCATAAAAAATATTTTCTTTATTACATTAAAGTTGAATTATAGTTAAGTAATTATATTTATATTGTAAAATACATAGATAAATAGAGATTTAGTATTGATTTAGTATAGTTTTTTTCCCTTGTTAAATATCCCCTAATCACATAAATTGAAAAAAGAACTTGAAAAGTCTTAAATAAATAATTATATTTATGATATTGTAAAACCTTTAAAATAACTTGAAAATAATCGTTTTTAGAAAAACAACAAATTAGGCAAAGATCAAAGTTTAACGTCTTAATACAAACAATGTCAATCAGTTATATTAATTTATTAGCAATTTCTAGCAACAGTTAGCATAATGAAACTATAATGATGACTTAAATGAACACATTCAGCTGGAAAGACCCGGAAAAACGAAACAACATCGCATAATAGTTTACAAAAATTGTTTTCTCAATTTGCTCAAGTATAGCGAAAATTATTCATAAACATAAAAAGTCAATATATCTTTAAGTTTTCATGTCATTTGTTTTAGAAACAAAATTCAGTTTATTTTTAAATCGAATTTTCCTGTTTCCAACAGATTTTTGTAATAAACTTTATAAAATTAGTTATGGATTTATCATATATCTTATAAAATCAAAAAAGATAAATAAATTTCTTTAAAAAATATTTGGATATTGAACAAATACAAACCATTTAGATCAAAGGATCCCAAGGGCCTTTGTATATTTTATAGTTGTTCAATATCTAGAGTTGTCTGATCTATACCAGACTATACTATTATAGTTGTCGTTAATATTATAGTTGTCTGATATTGCATGCAATTGGTGCATTAACTTTAAAGTAAAACATGTTCAAAATATTAAATCAAATTCAAATGAAAATCAAATGGAAAACAATAAAATTGTCCTCGATCTAATGCTTTGAGCCTTAACTCAAACGATTTTACCCTATTAAACGATCTTACCAATTGGAATTAGATTTTGGTCGATTAGAACCGATCTAAGCGAATCTTAAATGCATTTGGAAATGGATCTTAGACGATCTCGATTATAGGAGTTGAACTTAGAAGAAAGAATCTTACATATTTTAACCGATATTAACCCATCCTAGTTATAAAAATTGACCTGAACTGATCTTTGTTCTGGGAATCAATCTAATTGAAAATAGAAACATAGGGAAGCCATATCAAACCGAAGTTATATAGCAGAATCGTCCTTATTTTTAGAAATTTATCAAATTGATCTGTGAACAATATTGAAATGTAATAGTTAATTACCTTTTTATATGCCCAAAGAAGGCTTGAAATTTTCTTTAAGCATCTATAAACATGTAACCTTACCTGTAAGAAAAGTCTTAAAAATAGCTAAATAATATTCTTGAAATTTGTTATCGCTTAAAACAACAAAGTAAAATGAAACATCCTAATGTACATATATACATATATATAAATATTTAAATAGTCAGGCGGTAAAACGCTTTTACTCTTTTTTTCTACTAAAACAAAAAACATTTAAAAATTAATGACATTTTTTCTGCTGTGTTTTGAATAATTCAATATCTTTCTCTTGCTCACCTAATCTGGCTATTGATCTTGAATTTAATATTAAAAAAAAACGCTTGGCCCAGTTACACACTTACATACAAATAGATATATACAAACAAATTGCGTAGGTGTATAGGTGGGCACACACTGACACTCTGTGATGACTCACACAACAACAAAATGACGTTAGAAGTTTCTAATAATATAAAATAGATTTATATTTACTCAATTAACTTGTTAAACCTTTTCATTTTCAACTCTGCCCCTCTTAATTGGAGTAATTTCTATTGGCTTAGGTTCAAAAAAGGTCTCGAATGGGTTTTGCCACTTTCTTTCTAGCTTTTTAACCTTTGTGAGCTCTCTAACAAAGAGATACAAATGCAAATTAATAATTCATTCATTTTTGATATGCCTTTTGTTAATCCATCTTTAGAGCGGAAATGGAATTTTGAAGGTCTAACTAAAAAAAAATATGACTTAAAGCCATATATGATTTACAATATGATAGATCATTTGTTGCCAACTAGAGTTGGTTGAGTGAAAGTTTTTTTTTTGCAAACAATTCCAAAGAATTGGTTCTGACAAATTAGCAATGCTAAATAGAAATGAACCAAGAATTCGGTTTAATTTTCAACTAATTTTAATACTTGTTTTAATTTATGCTCATCGATTACTAATTTAGTATTCAGGTCGAAAACATCTAAGGAAACCTAGAGTTCTTAATTCTATTTTACATATCTTAATGAGTTTGGAAAAAACAAAATTTATTTCTATAAATATATATTTTCTGGTCGAACATTAAGAAACTTACAAAATGGAGTGGAAAAAAATTCAAAAAACTTTAGTCGATTTTATTCATCATCCAACTGTGGAATATGCAACTGTAATTTTTGTTATTGCCGGTGATTGTCTGACTTTGGCCAATTTGCTGCCAAAACATTCTCTATATACATCACGTCCTTATCACGGCTGGGAGAAAAACGACAAAATGGAAGCTCTAACTGGAAACCCTGAGGACAAGATGGTCAAGCAATCTGTGCAAACTGTGGAATTAGTTCAAAACTAATTAGTTTTTTTCTTTTTTTGAGATGTTCAAATGTGTTTTGGTTTAATTTACATTTTTTTTCTCAAGCATATATGCAATCTGTTTTATTGCAAAAGTTTTGTTTTGTGTGTGGGAGTTGTTTTATTGTCTGATCTTTTGTGACCAAACTTAACCTTGGTAAGAAGCTTCAATGCCAATGCCAAAAATGACGTCAGGTTTAGTTTTTTTGTTTTTTTTTTTTACACTTTTCGTGTGCTTAGCCGTCTGGCAGTTAAACACCTCATTTTGCTTAAGGTCCTGGATGTGGCGTTCTCCTCTCTCAAATGGCAAATTAACTCTCGATGCACACACACAAATTTTTTGGATTTTTCGTTTTTGGGCTCATTAAGGTGAACAAAAAACGACGATCAGTGTCTGGAAATAAACGTCAATTTAAACACAAACCTGTGCCAACGATGCTGAAAAAAAAAAATACAAAATCGAAAAAATTCTCAAAAAGCCAGTTTGTTTTTTGTCTCGTTTTTTTTTGGGTTGATGTGGCCAAAAAAGGTCTATAGCCTTGCCGGGCTTTTTTTTGTTTTTTTTTTGTTGTATATATGCAGTCCTACGGCTGGTTTCGTTTGCTGTTGTCCGTTTTTGGTGTGCATGCGTTGTCTTCAAGGATGATGATGATGATGATGATCATCATCATGTGCATAAGGCAATCTTCCTGGTCTTTTGTGACTCAAAAGCACTGCCGACTACTACTTTAATACACCCACCCGACAAATGTTTACAAATTAGTCATTGAAGCACATCAAAAGTTGCGACATTTCGCAGAAGAACTAATGCTAAATGCATTCAAATATTGACTTGGCATTAAAAAAAAAAACAAAAAAACAAAAATCTACAAATAAAATATTTTTCAATAGACTCATTAAAATTCCCACCAAACCCATATAACACAGAGACATAGAGAGAGGGATGACCTTACCCCCTTTTATCTTAGCTTTACCTAAAGCTAACCTAATCATAGAGAGGTGAAAACAAAAACAAAACAAAAAATAGGTGCGAGAGATTGCTCATCGATGATCGGCCCAGACCCAGACCCCAAGTCAAACATACATTCACTTTAAAAGCTTGTGTGCAGCTTTAATTGCCCATGGGGGGAGCTCGATCCACCAATATATGTATGTTGTCTTGTCTTGATGGCTGTCAAAGTGGCGCAATCGGGACTGTGTGTGTGTGTGGAATGGAGTGTTGATTTAAGCCGCACTGTTAACAAATTATTTGATTTATAAGCATTGTGGCATTGGAGCGGAAGTTAAACCGCGGGAATCAATTGGCTAAAACGGTAAATGGGCATACGACACATTATAATAGTTGCTCTCGCACGGAAGTACTTGAAGATTGTATACAATCAGCCAGACTGAGGCTACCTAGCCGATCGACCACTTGGCCACGCTCATTTGGCTTAAAAACTTTGATCAAATTAATAAGGTTGACCTTTCCTAAAAGTGTATCAAATGACAAACAATAAACAAAAAAAAAACACTTAATAAGGGGCAGGTGCAATTTGATGCCCTGGGAAAGAGTTTAAACTAACCGTAAAAAAAATATACTCCTTTCATAGCTCCTATTATCTTATGTTGGTCTCCTTTTTAAAGAGCAAGTCCTGTTTGTTTTATTGTAATTTAATTTTTTATGTTTCTTTTATTTTTATTAGCAAATGGAAGCAATAAAAATAATTCAAAAGTTTTGAATTGGTTTCTGTTTGTTGTTGTTTTCTTTTCTATGCTCTTGGCTAAAGGGTATATTAATTTTGGCGGATGGCCCACTAAGCATAGAACGAAGCATTTTCGATAGGAAATATATAAAATTAATTAAAGACATCGTACATATATCAGATCTGTATTACAAACGGTCAGAAAATGAACATAAACTTTCAAGCGATTGTTATGAAAGTTTATATTTGTCTATATCATATTCTTGTTAAAGACATTGCCTAATTTCATTAGAATCGGACGAGTATATCAAAAAGATTTCATAAGATCGTACATCTAAGCTGATGTTTTAGATTCAAAACTATATCAATTTTCAAACTTATGTTAATAATCGGTGGTTTATTAAGCCTTAAGTCTAATACACTGATTCAAACACATTTTATTAAGATCGGACTGATTCTATAGGATCAATTGGTAAAAAGGATCGATAACTTTATAAGCTTTCAAGCGATTGTAATAGAATTTAATAGCTTTCTGTTTCTGTGCCAAATCTGGGCCTGATACAACTTTGGGACGTGTCTATAATCGGGACTAGTTCGTGTAGTCGGTGTAATTTGTTTCATTAAGTTCAGACAAGTATATTATACAGATTCCAGGGGATCAATAAATCTGATCTCTTACTTTATAATGATATATAGGTTCTCTGAAAGTGACTTCTACATAAACTACGATCCTTTTAAGTCCCTCGCTAGGGTATATAAACTTCGGCCATTCCAAAAGTTATCTTATTGTTCTGTATTTTTGGTTCTTTTTTTTGGGCGTGAGTTAACCGAAAATGCTTTCAATGAAGTCATTAAATTGATGTATTGGCCGATAGTTTCGCCGCTTTGGGCTGTCTCAAAACAAAAACTTTGCTTTCATCTTGAGCCAATTATGTATTTCTAAGAATTGCCATAGATATTGAACAACAGGCCCACACATAACAAGGCAAACTCAGGTTGAGAAACCCTTTTTCTTTCTATCGCTCTTAAATCTAAATATTTATTGTTGATGATGGCCATAACTTTTTAAATGGTTGTAATCACGTTATTCTCTGTGTTCACTTGTGTAATGTGAGATCCTCATTAACTTAAATTTTTTTTTCTTTTTTTTTTGATATTTGTAACGCTTTCATAACAATAATGTCCCAAAATTGCCCATTGAGAGACAAGGCATTACTCAATTTGACAATCTCCCTCCCCTCTATACGGCCCATGTCGAAAGCTAACACAAAAGTTTTATATATATTTTGTATGCCACTCAGCGATTGACTGAATTTTGTGACTTTGATTCGCGGTCAATAACATTTTGTGTTTTATTGAAGTGGAAATATTTGAACTGCATATCAATGAATGAGAGACTGAAATACTTCCCCTTCCAAGTCGATTGGTTAAATAAGGATTCTCTCATTTGTCATTGATCAATATAAATATTGAAAAAAAGAAAACTCAAAATTTGCATAAATTTGCACTACCGCTATATCCCCGGTATTGGCCATTAATTACCCCGGTAGAGAGCAGCAGCGGCGATGGCCAAAAACAAAAAAGTGAAACTTTGTGTAAAGTATGTATCTTATGCAAGGCGGAAGATGATGATGTTGTTGCCGTCGCTTTTTGTTGTTGTTGTTGCATGCACCATGATTATGACATGTACCTACAGACCCCAAAAAGTGATGCCTCTTAGCTGACTTAGCACATCGCGTGCAAACTTGCCTACATTTTTGCCCTTTTTTTCTGTTTTTTTGTTTTCTTCTTTTCTCTGTGTGACCTTTGTGTCTTGCCGGAAATGTGAGAGAGTCTTTTAGAGTGAATTTTCTGGGAGCGATAGGTAAGGAGTGGGGGGTGGTATTGAGAACACAATAATTGTGCACAATTGTCGATTAATTTAATTGATAAATGAAATGAGAAATGAACGCTAAAGGGCTAACTATCTAGCTAGCTAACAACAGGTAGGCGTGCATGACGACGCGCGTTTTTTCCCCCTCAAGATTTCATTTCATAGTGATCGATCGATCGATCTACTGGCTTTGAGTGTCTATATCTCTGTCTGTGTGTATATTTCTATTCGATTTGCTGCCTAATTGATTTCCGCGCAGGTTAAAAGTCACACACACTCACACACACAGTGAAAAAAATGGCACACTCAACTCGACTCTCGACATCATTTCGAAACACTAAACTCCATTTAATGATGGAAAAAGTGAAATTTTTTAGTGATTTTTTTTTTTTTGCATTGCTGTCTGCCTGTGGTGAGGTGGTATATGTATGATGAATTTTTTTTCTTTCTTTCTGTAGTTTTTAAATTGATTTACATTTTTTAGTTATTGCCCCGCATAATTTGCTGCATAAGGAAAACACAATTTTTGTTGTTGGGTTTTTTGCAATGTAATGCCGCTGAGATTAACCTTCTAACATACATAATAAACTAAAATATGTATATGTAGTCGGGGCCCCAACTCGAAGAGAAGAAAGAAAAACAAATAAATGTGGCGGCGTGTTTGCTTCCTAGACAAACACACACAAACACACACACATTATAGCCCATATCTATAGCCTCCTATGTAGGCAGTGAGCTACAGTTTAGTTGGCTAACAAAGCGTGAAAACGACAGTGCGCCACAACAGTCAGGGCAGGGACGGCCAAGTTGAAAAAAAAAAGAAAAAAAGATTGAAAGGCCGGACACTGGGCAAGCAAAAATCTTAAAATACTATAATAACAATAAAAACGATGACAAACAATAAGCTAGCTAGAAGTCTCTCCATGGATCTCTCTGTGTAGAGATGGGAACGTGACTTGGGAAAGTCAAACTATATAAGTATAAATAACAACAATGTTTTACTATATGTAAATGTATGTAGGTAGGTTTCTCTCTATGTATGTATCTCTCCGCAGACTAATCTGAGTTCAACTTGAAAGTTTGTGGTTAGTCGTCACCATTAATCAATATAGTAGTTAAATGTTTAGGAAGTTCAACCGTAAACTATCAGATGTGTAGCGAATTTTTGTTTAATTGTTGATCTTTTAAAAATGAATACCACATGGCAACACTTTTCTCAATGAAGAGGTACATTCAATTAATATTAGTAGTAAATTTTAGTAAATGTTTACAAAGTGAAGTCTTAAATACTTAAAAACTTGATTTTTTTTAATTGCCAGGTAAGGAGAACTTTTAATTGGTTAACTGTTTCAATTAAAAGTGTTTGAATTGGGTGTTTATAAAGTATTTGAGGTATAAATTGGCCAAATGTGTTTCAATCCATTCCACTTTATTGTTTTATTTAGTTTTAATTCACAACTAGTTATAGTACTGCTAAATTGGCAAGGCCATTTGTGCAATCCTAGGTACTAAAGAATACTCCTGATTATTAAATGTCTAAAGAGTTTAATTCCATAGAAAAATATCTTAATTGCAATTCTGTATCTTTCGAGAAGTCTCCTGATCATAAAATTAATACAAATCAATCAATTTTATTAAAAAGTCTACTTTATATGTATGTATTTTTGAAGGAAATTCCCTTAAATTGCTGACATATTCATTAAAAATTTAATTTTATGGGTCAACTAAAGTTTTAGATAACGAAATCTTATTTAAAGTTACTTGAACTAACTTATTTACTTCTACAGAAAGTAAGTAGAGGGTAACTATATAGTGTTAAGGTGTCCCTTTCACTTTTCATTTAATTTAATTGTAATTCACAACTAGTTTCAACGTTAAAAAAGCGGATAGCCTTTGCATTCGTTGGTCTTCTGGTATTAAACTTTAATATTCTTTTTATAAAGAGACAATTTGGCCAAATTTTAAACAGCCAGTAACTGATTTCAAGTCGGCTGGTGCTTAAGATTTGATAAAATTACAATAAAATGAGTTCTAATAATGACTTCTATTGAAATGATAATTTTAAGCCGATCATGAGAGAGAATATTTTTTAATATATGTATCTTTTAACGTTCTTGTCTCCTTATTAAATCGAAAACTATCTAAAGATATTTAGTATATAGAAGAAAACTATGGAATATTTGTTCTCTATAACTATAATTTCCAATCTAAAAAGAAGATTTTGACCTTAAAATTGTTATAATTTCAATCAATGGCTTCGCTTAAACTTGCCTTAAAAATGTGGATAGAAGTTTCTAATATTACCAACTACTTCTTTTTTTAAGACTTACCGAAGTTTTACCATCGAAATAGTCAAATTAGGCAACTGAAATAGTGCTTAAAGGCTAATTCTAATTAACTTTGATGACCTGTTCAAGTAAAAGTGGTAAAAATCGTTAAAATTTTTGGAATTTTTTTGAAGAAATTGAAATTGATTTTCTTTAATGAAACTAGCTTTTGGCCAATTAATTTAATGTTTGCACTGAGTGCACTCTGACATTTGTTAGGCCAATAACATACTTTAAGGTAATGGCTTTTACCAAACAGCATTTTTATAGCTGCTGGGACATTTAAATTGTTTATATAAGAAATAAATTTTCATATATTTTTTTGTTTTTGCTTCCGATGACGTTTATTTTTTAAGTTTTGTGATTTCAACGAATAGATTGATAGTAAACATTTTATTTTTGCCAATTTATAATCAAAACGTTATAAAGTTACGACAACATGTTTAATTAAACTAAAAATGTTAAATGAACTGTTTTTTTTTCCTGGCTTAACACACTGTCTTAAATTTATATAGTGGATACAGTTGTAGCTGATTGGCTTTACTTCGAAACTTTTAAACTTATTTCAATTCAATGACCTTAGTTACTTAATGTTTTCATTTAAATTAAGAAAGTGAAGAAAAATTAAATGAAGAAGTAAAAAAAACTTTTTTTTTTATGATGTTTTTTATTAAGATCTGTCGTGAGACAATAATTAATATTTGTTGCAGTTAATGATTGGCTGTATTAAGTAAACTTATGTTTCTTTTTTTGACAAAGACATCCATACATTAGCTCAGGATTCGAACCCGGATCCTTAGTTGTTCAAGATGCGTAAACAAAAATTAATGGAATTTATTGAAGTCTATATTGAAATGGGAAATATTAGTTGAAATATTATTAATTCTATAAGAACAGTGAGAAGTAAGACTTTTATAAATATTAAGGCCCCCAATTGGGTTTTTTTGGAAAGATATTCTTAAATTACCAATTTGATTTTATATAACTTATATATTTAATTTATCTGAATTAAAAATTCAACAACTTTTGTTCCCATTCACTGTTAAATTTTTAAAAATTAATTTCATTTAAGTTAGATAATATGTATATCTTCCTTTCTTAAGGTTTATTTGTTATTATTTGTTTGTATTAGCTATGAAATTAGACAAATTCTTTCTACTTAGTAAACGATTTCACTTTTAAAACATTATATATCTGTGTTATTCATTCACATTATTCAGTTCATTGCCATTAATTGTGAAATTCTAAAGACAATATGTATTTCTGTCCATCTCTAGAATAACTGGTATTGAAATGACATTTGTATAAATTACCAAGTGTGGGTGGTTTTGCCACACAGTGGTTACTGCTGGTGGGTGGGGGTTTTGGAGTCATCTTGTCATTGTCATCATCTTTAGAAAACGTCTACGAAACAGATATACATATAGCAACAATATATAAATGAGTATATCTGTATATACATTTATGTGAGTCTTTAAATGGGGAGTAGCAATTACTAATTTCCTTAGTAAAAACGCTTAGAATCGAAGGGAATTTAGTTGTAAAAATTGACAATGCTTAAGCCTTGGCATAGAGGGCCGCCTGCTGCGGCTTGTTGCTCTTTGGTCTTCATGTCTCAAGCGACTTGAGAATCACAGAGAATAGAGAATGCAAAGAGGAAAACAGTGATAGGAGGGAGGGGACAAAACGAGAGAAAGACAAAGTCGGCGCGCGCTCTGGCTTGTCTGGTCTGGGGCAATGGTCCAATGGTCCATTGGTCCTCTTGTGTCTGGGGTATTGCACATTCACTCACAGATGCCTAAGCATAGATATCGAAATGCAATTAAGTATTTGCCAAGTCGGCAAGGATGAGGCGACCAGTTCGAGGGATCGAACTAGCTAGCTAGCTGGCAAGCCAGCGAGCGAGCGCCACCAACAAAGCGGCGGCGGTGGTGGTGGTGGTGGTGACGGTGACGGTGGCACGCATGGAAAAATGCTAAGCGCTAGACAGAAACTCCACTCCACTTTACTCCACTCCATTCTATAGAGGAGTTGTAGTCGTCGTCCATCGGGAGCCGTCGCCACCGCCGCCGCCGCCAGTCAGCCGATCTCTTTGCATAACTTTGACTTTGAATTTGGCCTCGGGGCTTGGTCAATACTTACAAATTGGACTACACCTTCATTTTCACTTCCATTTCCATGGAGTTCTGGAGATTCAATGGGCCTGGAAACTGAGAAAGGCTGAACCCAGAGGTCAGCTCTGAGAACACACGCAAAGTTTGTTTGCTTTTTGCTTTGTCTATCTGTCTGTCTATTTGTCTGTGTGTGTGTGTGTGTGTGCCCACTTTTGGTTTCACTTAGGCCTAAGAATTGTACTGGGTTGGGTCTGGGGGTCTTGGCTCTGGGTCTATTATCATTACTATATATACATTTATATGTATGTAGTATGCCATGTTAAAGTTCAAGTTCAAAATCATTATTGTTCTTTTGTTTTGTAGCAGATTGCGTTAGTTGTTTTGTTTTGTGTATGTTTTGCGTATAATTTGTTATAATTCTCAGTGAGAGATGAAACTGAGAATGAAAAAAATAAACGCAAATTGCAGGTAAAGTGACTTTTTATTTTAATTGAAAGCACTGTACAACTTCTTTCCGACGAACTTAAAAAACACAAAACTAAGACCGACTTAACTCAACTCCCAACTCTCTCCCAACTCTCTCCCTCTCTCTCGCACTCTCTGTGAAATCCAAGGTCCACGCGAAGCGCTACAAATTTTATGTTTATTACACCTTAATAATGCGTGTTTACAAACAAATCACGTTCATGGCGCAATCAACGCTCAGCAATCGGCATCGGGCATCGGCATCTTGGCCATAACATGCGCATAAGCGCCCTGGACTTCAACTCCAACTCCAACTTTAACTTCAAACTGGCCATTGCCAGTTGCCAATGCTCTGAACTGTGACTAGTCAGCTTCCCATCAACGTCAGAGCGCACGCATGCGCACTCAAATTATATGGTAAAGGATTTTTATTGGCAGCTTGCAGCGCTTCGTCCTCATCGCAAAAAAGGCCCGCAATGATCCACCAAGAGACCCACAGAAAACCCTTGCCCCAAACCAAAACCATCTCTCCTGCGCCTAGCAGACGTCGCCATTGATGTCTAGCCGAGAGAGACGATTGTGTGCTTGTTAGAGTGGAAAGCACCACCGACTGTTGACCATGGCTTTGATTTTTTTTCTCCTTTTTTTTTCTGTTTTTGTAAGTAAGCCAGTAAGTGAATGAGCACGGCGGGGTCCCTACGATCCTCTCGATTCTCCCTCTCTCTCTCTCTCTCTCTCGCTGTCTTTGTCCATTCGTCCAGGTGCCATAATAGACATGCATTTTCTACACATTACAGCGCGCTCCCTCGTTTCTTGTTTGCTTCTTTTTGGGTGGGTGCGTGTCTGTCTTTGGGTCTCCTTCCACCTCTCTCTCTCTTTCGACTCCTTCTTCACCCACCGTGGTGTGGCGCAGAGCAGCAAGTCGATGTGTGTCCTCGGGCATAATGCATTGTTTAAATAGAGTTTCGATGTATTCAAATATGAATATTATCGCATTTGCTTAATCGCCAGTAATATTTCTAAGGACCACGCCCATATTATACGCTCCTAGCTGCTAGCTGATTTGTGACAATGGCTAGACGAATGAAAATATATGTACATATAGAAGTCCACGGCCTTAAATAGATGTTTTCCACTTCGTTTCAACTTATTAATATTATAATAAAATTCTTGATTATTTCTTTAACTGCCAAACACTTATTATCATAATAATTCATTGCCAAAAAGATAAATTTTTTTATTTAGTAAATTTAAACCACCTGCTATTCCCTAGTTATTAATTTTAATTTTAACATTCAACACTTCTCTTGAGCTAAATTATGACATTAATTGGCTAATAATTACAAAATAATTTCAATTTTTAAGAGAAATTAAAACTTTCATAAAAAGCAAAAATTTTACTCGCTACTCGTTAAATATTTGTATGGGCTTTATTATTTAACTCTTTCCACTAGCCAACCTTTAAGAAAAACGAGAGAAAAAGTTTTGAAAAAGATGAAATTTTTCCTTTTTAGAAGGCAGAGATTAATGGTTAAAACAAATTAAGGGATTGAGCGACTTTAACTATTCTCAATCAATGATTTCATCTGTTATAATGCTGATGTGAGACATCCACTTTCTTCTAAAGAGGCTTTCCTTAATTCTGCCAGCAAACTAACTTCCTACTCGTTACTTTTGTTAAGTGCCTTAACATTCAACTTAATCCTTATTTATTCCCGTTAATCGTTTATTTCTAAAGTGAGCAATATTCTTCGCTTTAAACTTTTAGTTTGCATTTAATTTTGTCTATTTAAACAGATAATAATTAACAGATAAGAAGAGTCAAATAAGAAGTACACTAGATTTAGAAGTTCTCTCGCTACTTTGCATAAATATCTTAAACATTATTAACGATTCATTTCTGATGAGAAGGGTGTTTTGTAACTCAACTCGCTACTTTTTGGTTATTAAATTTGATTAAAATATTGACAATAACCACAAAAATATGTTCTACTAGTTTTAATAATTGAACTCGCTACTCGTTACCTATGGAATTCTGCCTAACTTATGACAGATGAAACTGATTCTTTGTATAATTTTCAGCACTTTAACCTACATTTACTTCTTAGTTAATACGTTTGATCTAAATATAAGATACTTCCTGCTGACCAATTTAAACTTTGATTAAATTTTAATAACCCTTTCTCTCACACTTGCATGTGAACTGATCATAAATTTAAACTTTAAACAAACCCAAACAAAAACCAAAAAAAAAAACAAAGAAAAACTAAATAAACTTAACGAGTAACTAGATAACGAGCCACGAAACATAACTCAAGCTATAATAATAAATAAAACTATATAAAAACAAACCCAAAAAACCAACCTACAACCTACAAACAACAACTACAACCAGATATAATTTAATATCAAATAACTATAACAAATAACCCAAATAAAAGCTACAAGATTTTGTGGATTTTTTTGTTTAAGGAATTATTATTTCTTTTTGCAGCCGAAACGAAACGAAAAAAAAGGCCATTTAATATATTTTTTTGTCGATTTAAATGGCAAACAGGCAACAAAATACGACTATGATATAAATTAGGAGAGAGAAGACAGTCAAACAGAGTGAGAGAGAGAGTGAGACAGTGAGAAAAACTGACAGAGAGAGAAAGAGAGTGTGAGAGAGAAAGAAAGAGTGAGACAAAATGCCACAGCAGCAACTACCTGGAGCAACCACGACAACAACAACTGCAGCGGCAACAAATGGAGGACCACGTGTCAGCTTCAATCGAGATGTGCATGTGAAGCGCATAGGTCAGTGTGTAACCCCAACCAAAAAAAAAGATATAACCCAAAAGATATAACCAACCAACACTCACATATGTATGTCTAAAAACGTGCCGAGATGAGAGCCACTGAAGACACCTCCATCATTAACATTAATGACAAACTACGGCAAGAAAAACGAAGAAGCACACACAAAAAAAAAACCTCATCAATAACAAGCGAGCAAAAAAGTAAAATTACTAACTATATACTTAGAAGCTACCTCTGCCGACGCTGCTGACTAGGCCAATTTTGGTCAATAATCAATGAAGGCTAAGACAACCCACGCTCTCACACACACACACAAACACACAATCACTCACACATTCATATATAATTAACTTTGACTGAAACTTCTCAAGCCAATATATTCATTCATCAATTGCATAATTCAAGAGGAGTCCGTTCATTCTCATTGATGCGTTGAACAGAGAACAACATAACGAAACGGAACAATTCTAGAATCGAACTCAAAGAACAAACGAGTAAGAGAAGAGATTGGAGAATTGAACGAGTGAAAACCTCGTGCCAAGTGGGCGAATTTATAAGAAAGAAAAAAAAAAACAAAGTCAAAATAGCTAGAAACAATGCCGCCGCCTCAACAATAAAATGTAGTTTACCTTGAGAATGTGCTTACACATACAGTCAAAACAGTCCCCTATATTCATACATATATATATGAAATATCTGTATCTATATATAAGTAGGAGATATTTTATAAGGCATTACAAGTCACACAAACTACACTACTATGACTCGAGAGGGAATGAGATGATCATCATTATCATCATCATTAAGATGCTCTCGGACTAAGTCTGAATCTTGGGCAGAGATATCACCTTCCAGCTGTCCAGTTTTTAGATCTACTGCAGCTAGTTGCTGCTGCTGCTGCTGCTGCTTCTGCTACTTTTGCTGTCTGTTTGTCTCCAGCTTCGACTATATTATTATTGTTATGATTATGTCTGGCAGCAGCAGCAACAACAACAACAACAACAACAACGAAAGATTTATTTCATAGCTAGATGGAATTTATGGCAAGTGTCGTGACGTCGCCGCGAAATGAAGAAATTAAAAATTGATTATGACAAAAGCGGCACAAATGAAAATTATTTTTGTTTTTTTTTTGCTTCTTCAATATCGTCTCAGTCTCGTTTCCCCCCAACTTCTTGAATTCAAGCTATTTGCCCTCCTCCTCATCCTCCTTGCAGGCCTTTTCGTATGTGACTTGCATGTCAGGTTTGTGGTCAGAGTCTTTTGTTTTTATACCCAGTAAATATTAACTTAAATGGGGTATATTTATAAGCAAGAAACTTTTATGTTAGATTAGGAGTTTCTCTTTGGAATTGAAACTTATTGTGGTTTACATTGAAATCTTATGATGAATTGTCTGGTGAATTTTATTAGACTTTTTAATTCTTTTTTGTTACAAAAGGTATATGAATTAGTTTTCAATGACTTTGTTAATAGCTGTCCTCTAGTTTTGACTTCTTGGACACAGTTAGAAATGAAATTCTTAGATTCAAAACAACCTCACAAAAATATAAGATACATCTTTTTAGCCCTGTTCATCTAAGTAATGTTGAATTGCCCATGAGTGAGTGAACATACTAAACTGAGCAACTGAACATGTTATTCAGAATGCTTTTGCTGAGGAACTCAACAACTGAACAAGTGTGAAATGTAATAAACATAATGAGTACATTGGTCCACTTCCAAAAATATCCAAGTGAACATCATTATTTAATGAGAACCTTCTGAGGACCTCCTTCCATCCCATCGTATATTGAATCTATCCCCTATCTAGACCTTAGCACTGTTCACCTATGCACAGATTATTACTATAATAGATAAGGAGTTTTAAAATTTGTCATATAGAACCCTTTAATATCGGGTTACAGCAATTTAATTTGATTAGTTGAATTACTGTAGCAATTATCAGCATTCAACAATTAGACTACAGAAAAATCTTGAAAAGATTCTTTCAACTTATTGTTGAAATAAATGCCTAAAAATATTCAAAGAAAAGCGATTGGAATAAGAAGAAAATACATCAACCGGAGAAGTAAACCACACTGAATACAATAAATAACAAATTATGAAAAGTATTTGTGAAATGAAATGCTTTGCTTTGATGTCTTCATCTTTCAAAGAAAAAGTTTAAATACATGGATGGAATATATTCTTCCCATGTTTCTAAAATATCCAGTATCTACAACGAAAGTTATTCGCTTTAATATTAGGATATATCCTTTAATACTGATTCCGGTCCTAGTGGTATTCCTAAGTAAAACAAGCTTAAACCTTCATAGATAGTACTGCTGAAGCAGTTTCAGATCATTATTATTATTAAAGTGTAGGATATAGTTGTAAACTATCAACCTAACTATATTTTACAAGCACAGGCAACTAAGGCCTTCGGCTTAGACAAAAACTACATCCGGATCAGTTTCACATCAAATTGACTCCTTTTACCCATTCAAGGGTATTTTTCAAGTCAACTTTCGATCGATTGTTTGTTTCTATTTGTACGCAGCTGCCAAGTTGCATTTCCTTATGAACTCTCTGTGTGTGTGTGTGCCTCATTGGATTATGGAGATTTCAACTTGGCAATTAACAGTCATGACAATTGGCGTTGGCATGCATCGACGCGGTAGCTTGCATTTTGGTCGTGGCTAATGAATAGAAAATCGCAATGCAAACAAAAAAATGTCCAACAACTTTGCCAAAATGGTTATAGACCCAATTTAATTTTTTCGTATGTAATTAACGTGGCTATTACGTAAAAAAACCAACAAACAAACAAATCAAACGTTTTGCCATTTACGTTCGAGTTGTTGCTTTGAATACGGATTGCATTAAGTATCTCTCCCCCAACTGATTTGTATGTACTTTAGAAACGTCGGGGTCACCATTGAAAAAACAAAAAAAAAAAACAGAAAATGGAAAAACAACTTAAGTTAACTAAGTGTTTAGCTTTCAGACAGGCATTTCATGTGTCTTTTAACACCACTTAAGCATTTATGTGTTTCTTTTTTTTTGTTGTTATTGTCTTTGCTTTATTTCTGTTGTCTTTTTTCCATGCAAATTAAAGCAATTATGTGTAAAACACAGATTTAATGATGATTTAATTTTCGCACAAACAATCGCATATTGTTATATGTGAGGAAAAATTATATGCCTTTAGGGCACAAGCAAGAAAGAAACATTTCTCATATATGTTAACACTAAATTACAGTGCAGTCAGTCAGTAGACAGCAAAGTCGTTTTTTGTTTTTTCTACTTCTCTTTTTATTTTATTTTGGTTTTAGCCAATTTAAGAGTTTTGACTTTTGCCATAGAGGTAAAACCTCGCTTACATATGCGTATCAACTTGTCGTCGTCGCCGTCGTCGTCGTGGGCAACCTTGCGTTGAGACAAATTTGGCAAAAACAACTCGGCAGCTGTGTGTGCTTTACTCTGCTGCTCTCTGTGTTGCTGAGATGATGTTCATCATGATCATGTGGTAGATGATAATGATGTTGCACTTGAAGGCGGACAAGTGACGAAAGACAACAACGACCACAAAGATACAGAGAGAGAGAGAGAGAGAGACGGAGAGGATGAGGTGCGTGGAAAGGGGTTAAATAAAAACAATATGTGAGGCAGTCTCCTTTTGTTAATTTACTTGTACTTCAGGTTGCAGGTGCGCGCGTGTGTGTATGCCTAAGTGTGTGTGTGTTTGTGTCTGCTGATGACATAATTTTCATAGCTTATTAAAAAAGCGTTAAGAGAACAACTAGAGAGATCTTTGCTAAAATAATACTTGGCCTAGAGGTTTTGTTTTTTTTTTTGTTTTTTTGCGGTGTAGAACTCTTGAGTTCAATTTGCTTGAGTTCAATGAAACACTTAACATATTACGTATACGCATTCATTAACAAAAAATTATGTTTCATATGTTCATAGCTGGGAAGGACACTTTGTTAAAGAGTTTAGGTGAACTTATTAAGTTTTCTACAACTTTTTAAAGCTAATTGTAAGATGAGTAACACGATAAGTACCTAAAATGCGCCGAGATCCTGCAAAGGTATGGCTCTATCTATGAATTTTGAAAGCTGAGAACTTTTGGAATCGATGATTTTTTTGTAGAATCAAGATCTACTTTAAAAGAACCGCGAATTTAGAAAACTTATAGCTGAAAGTATATATAATTCCCTTAAAATTCATGACTTTCTTACAAATCAACAAGATCTACTTTAAAAGAATCTCCAATTTACATAATTTCAAGATGAAAAATAGAATCTTTGATTTTTTTTGGCAAACAAGAGTAGTTATTTTAAAGTGAACTACGAATTTAAATAAATTGGGACTTGAAAGCTGCATTGACTTTTTGACATATTTGTTATTTGTAAGGGAATTTCGAATTCTCAAAACTTGGGATCTTGGGATCGTGTTAGGTAGCTTAGGATCTGAAATGATACATATAAGATTTTAAGACTATAAAGACTGAGACACTAGAGAGCTATGACTTGAAATTATATAAGAATCTAAGACTTTTTGACATTACATTAAAAATTTGTATAAAATTCTTTTGGAATCTTCCTAATGAGTACTCGATATAAAAGGCTTTGTCTATAGTCAGGGAAATGCTTTATTTCTATCATATTTGGAACTATTTGGGACTTTTCAAAATATAACAAATTCTAGCAATACTCAAATATTTTATAACTAGGCAGAATAAAAATGTCAAAGCTTGCGTTTATATAGACAGATACCAGAATGAAAACATTTGAGCAAACCTTTTGAAGTTTCTTGTTGAATTGTTTCATCTGATTGCATTAGTCTTTTTTGTTTAAGTTTGTTTATTTCATACGTAGCACCATTAGATGGCAAGAAAAAAGCCAAAAACCTAACTAATTAATCCTTGTATATAAAAATTCACATGAAATGATTCTTTTTTGTGCATTTAATACAAATGGTTAATTGATGTTTATAATAAAACTACTTGCGGCATTAATTTTGACCAAATGACTTGAGCAATTTAGACTCTCCCATGGAGACCCAAAAATATATTGCCAATATAAAACGAAAAACAACATAAAATTATCTGATTTTATTTATTGTGGACATCAAGCTGGCACAAGAAATAAAGATTTGATTGTTCTAGTCATTTAAAGTTAATTTTTCAAAACAATGAGATAGTTTCATGAGGTTTATGACGATGAGATATGTATGTGCTAAATTCCACCTACATTAGAGGAAGACTAGACGCCTATATATCATTCTAATAGTTTCCACAATTATGGGTTATATAAATTGACATTTTATGTTACTTTTGTTTGGTTTCCTTTCACCAAATGGTGTTGCATTTCCAGAGATCTTGATCTCTAAAAATTGAAATGATTCGTGTCTCTGGTGATTGTTTATTATTATTTGCTAATTTCCCTAGGGGCAATTTAAGTCAAATACGTACGTATTACGTATTACGGTTTTAATGAGCTCATACATTTTTAATTAATTAATTTAATTAGCAAAATTTGCTCATAAAAAGAAAAAAATAGAAACCAAACAACAACTAGCTACATTTCCTACTCTCTTTTGTTGTCTGACAACCTCTACACTACTTGGCTATTTGCCTTTGCCTCTTGGCCATTATTATACATACATAAGTCTTATTTATTTATTTATGTGTTTCGTTTTTGAGGGGTATCTACTCCACTTTTGTTGTTGTTCCCAGCGAAAAGTATAACCAGTTGGGGTTTTTTTTAATTTTGCTCTCGTGCCATCTACACCCCCGTCTGTAAATGCCTCCACACCCCCCGCCACCCACCTTCCTTCTGGTTAGCTCTGCGATGACCCTTGTTGTTGCTACTGCTATTAAAATGCCATTTATGCTTTTTTATTGTTTGATAAATTAATCATTTGCATATTTCATTATATTATATTTCTTGGTTTGCTTTTTCTTGGTTTTATTTTTGCTGTTCAAAAAGAAACTTAATTAATAAGTCTCACCATTTTGGCTCAGAGAGTAGTCTCAGTCTCAGTCTCAGTTTTAGTCGACTCAGTTTCAGTCACTTTGTGTTACTCTGCCCACAATTTCGCACTATTTTTGCGTTTTGTATTTTATTTTTATTATTATTCTGTGACATTGGCGTAGGCGCGCAGCCGCACTTCGTCGACTTGACTGCTCGGAGATTTGTATCTTGTTTTTGTTAGAGCTTCAGTCAGGTTCTTTGCCTGCTTGGCATTGGCTGCTTTTTGGCATTTTGTGTGGCAAAAAAAAAAATAAAAAAAATATTATAAAAAGCGCGAAAAAATAAAATAGATTGAAGAACACAACAAGAAAAAAAAAAAACAAAAACTCTTAGTTGAAATTGGGTAAATGGAGTTGTTTTTTGATCGATTGTAAATCGAATTTTTTGGATGATAATTATTTTTTCTGAAGTTTTGTCGCTTTTTAAGAAAAATCACTTGAAATTGCAGACGATTGCGTCATTTGTTTATCGAAATTGTGTATTGAAATGAGTCGCAGATTATTTTTAGAGCTCTTTGTGGTTATTTGTTGACAGCTTTAGCGGTTGAGAGAGAGGCAAAAAGAAGAAACAAGTTTGTCGCTTATATTATGGAATGAACAGCGGCCATTCTTTAGCGAAAGTTTTTTGCCAATTTTTTGTTTGTTTGTTTGTTTGTTTAGTTTGGCCCAATCCACCAGCACTTTACCATCACTTCACTTCACTCCACTCCACTTTAATCCACTCTAGTCCACACACACACACACACACACACAAATACACACAATGAAACCCATTCTCAGCAATTTTAATTGGTTACTTACGGGTGCGGGGTACAGTCGTCGTCGTTCAACATGCTTAGTAGGGAGAGGTCTAGTTTAAAGTCTCAGGCCCCTTTAGACCTGGTCGAGTAAAGGAATCGAAAAGCCTATTTTGCATTTCAAGGACGCGGCTTAAGCTTTTGATGTGCGAAGAGAGACGACACACAGGGACATGGACAGGGACCCACAAACGATAAGCATTAAATTATTTCCAAAGATCGCAGCCGACCAAGACCCAAGACACAAAAATGAAATTGAAAGTGCGCAGGTTGGTTAATTGAAATGCCTTTAGGGGGACACGCAGGAAGGCAGGGCAGGGGCGGGAAAAGGCACTAAGACTGTAGACCATCTTTAGTTCATTAACTGGCCAGCTAGCTAGCTATGTATAGCGGGTGAAGTCCCATTTCGGTTTTATCTATAGAAATGTCTATAAAGCATTCTTTTTCGACCTCAGCCTGAAAATAACATCTTCGGCTCCTCTTCAATACTATTTGGAGATGAAATTTTTGTGGTTTTTGCGGCTACTATAAACAAAAAACAAAAAAACCTAAAAAAACTTAAAAAATCAACTTAATGAGACAAGACATGCTACTTGAAAAAAAAGGATGACTCTATGGTTAGTTCCAGTTGAGTGAAAGTTTTAAAACAGAAAATTATTTATATATGACTTGGTCACTTGATGTTCAATGCTCGCAACTCACCTTGACTATCCCACGACAAGCAAATTAAGTGCAACGAAAAACCACCAAAAAAAAAAATAAAACCGGAACAACTTGCAGCAAGTTGCTCAGAAGGAAAAGTGGTTCAGATTTCTTATCGTAATTTGTTTGCCCCACGAAAAAAAATACAGAAAAAAAAACCAAATCTATCTTTCTTTGTGCGTTTTGTTTTTAGCTTTGAGCAAATCATAGAGCCCGGCGGTAATTTTTTTGCTGTTTCTCGTTTTTTTTTTTGTGGATCACTGATTAGATTAATGAATGGCTTTCAGCGGGAAAATCAAGTCAGCATTAAAGAGAAATGGAATAAACAAGTGGGTTAGCCGAATCAGGTTTACCCTTAATTAAATGGCAACTAAAAATATTGAAAATTCATTTGAATTGCCATAATATTTATTTACTTCAGAGCAATTCTATCGTCTCGTTTTTTGAAGTTTTTTGTTATACAATAGTTTTTGATATAACTCGGTCAATTTTATTCCGATTTTTTTCGAATTTGGTAGAATATTAGAAAATAATTTCATAATTCTCGATACCAAATTTAAAGCCAATGGGATTTCTATTCGAAGTAGGAGAGTAAAGGAAATTTTTCATTCTAAAGAAATTATGCAGAGATTAGTTACATTGATCGGGGTATCGAACTAAAATACTGCGGGATTTCTTTCCTTAGGATAAGGGTAAAGGCGACATAAGTTTTAAAACAGAACCTTAATATCGGTCTACATTATAAACATAATAAGTGCCTTATAATCCTTGAGACCAAGACATTCCAATCCCAACAGAACAGGTTACTCGACGAACACACTTAATAGACCTTTAATAGTCTCAGAGTCTATAGTATTGATTCTTATTGACCAGGCTATGCATACCAATATAATTTATATCTTTCTGTCTACCTTTATAGCAATTTTAATATACCACCAAGTTCACCCTACTTATTTCAGGGTATACATACAACAACAACAAACTAAAGCGCCTGGGAATGCAACCGTTTACGGTTACACGACATTGAGTTGAGCTTCAACTTCAGTTTTAGTTTCAGTCAACTGTCGTTTTAGTGCAATTTATGTTTTCCTGTTACCCGAAAACTACTAAAAACAAAAAGGAAGCCAACCAGATCTCTGTTCGTGCAACATTTTTCTTTCTTGTTTTCTTACCTTGACACATATCGCCGCTTGACAGTTGATCGCTCTGATGATGGCTTTGTGGTTTTATGTGGTTTTTTTTTTTTTCTCGAGGGAGAGCGTATATGCATATATTTCAAATTGGTTAACCCATTTTCGATTAGTAGCCTAAACCAATTTGGCACTAGACACGCCCAACATGTCATTATTCATTGTTTTTGTTTGCATTGGCTGACTTTTGTGGGTGTGGCTGGTTGGTTAGTTGGCTGGGTTCTCAAAGTAAATGTGACATGTTTGTTTGCTGCAGGTGAATGGACAAATACAATTGTCCACAGTGACAAGGTCAAAAAGTAAAAGAGCACCTCTTACCATTCGAGATGGTTAATCTCTCAACAGTCCAGAACAAAAATAGGTGGAAAAAAGAGATTAAGACAGACAGAGAGAGAGAGAGAGGGTGAAAAGAAGATCACGCATAGTCCATAGCAATCTTGTTTTCATGATGATGCTGAGGCACGTTTTTTTTTTGTTTTCGGCGTATTAAATAATAATGATTATAAAGAATGAAAAAAAGTGAGGAAGTAGAAGAATCTTTATGAGATAGATCGACGATGAGACTATGCTATGGCCATTAGCGCTTACAGCGCCCGATTACAGACCACGAAGATCACAAAACGAAGATGAAAAGACGAAGACGTGGGCCAGGTTGTTAGTTGACTGACTGACTGACTGACTGAATGAGTGAGTGAGTGAGTGAGTTAGTGAGCGAGTGGACTGGATCTGAAACTGGGGGTCTACCTTATTTAGCAAGGCATCAGCAGCAGCTGCTGCTGCCAATTCACACTTCTATGTGGCGGATTTCAGGCCAAACAAGCAGCTGCCAGCCAGATAGTATTACATCATCATCAGTCTAGCTAATGTGCTAATTGTCATTACATGAATGCGAACTTGGCTTGTGATTTATGCTAAACTCATTTCAACTCATTTCTTTCTCTACTCTAGGTAAACGTCCTAGCGATTTGGATAGCTATCATCAATTGCCACCAGACATTGATCCAGAGGATATACGTAAGGAGGCTGCTTTGGTTATATCACAGGCGGGACGACATCAAAGTAAAGCCGAAAACGGTGATAATATACCCACATTCCGGGCTAAACAGAAGCGACAGCAAAGTGCTGCTGCCGCTGCCGCTGCCGATGCGCAACGTTTTCATTCTTTGCCCACAAGACGCAAATCGAAGGGTAAACCAGTGACCCGTAGTGTTAGTGACGCTGCCACAAAGAAACCTCCTACAGCTAGCAAAAGACCCTCGATCTTTGGTCTATTCAGTCGTAAGACAAGTGATACAAATGTTAACCAATTGGATAGGGATCCACGCTTCGATGACGTTGGAGCCAGGCGTTTAGTGCGAAGTAAAAGTGATGTGGGTAGCACAAACAGTGTACGCAAGACCCCATTAGCCGAGAGTCAATCAAGCAGAGTGGCCAAAAAGGTAGACACTTTGGCGAACGCTTCTTCAAAGACTCAGCTTAGTCCCATTATTGAGCAATCGCAACGGGAAGACTTTTTCGAAAAGGATTACTTTCGAGAACGTGAACGACGCAAATCCGATGCCATTACATTGCGTGAGAAGGATGAAAGTGGACAGGGTTTGAATGAACTGCTCGCCCGGAGTCGTTCCAAGGCGGAATTAGATGGTCCTTTATTGAAATCAAAGCCACCATTATTCGCATCTAATAGCATTGGACCCAATCCGTCTTCAATATCAGCGGGTATACGCGATCGTATTGAGATTTTACAAGCCAAATCGAACGAGAATATGCACAGCTCTCAGCAGCCAGCAGAACGTCTGCCCCTAACAAAAGGGCGGACTGTGGATGGCCTAGTCAAAAGGTTGTCCATGGAGCGTTTCTCACCACAGCCAGTAATTAGTCAGCCGGCCTTTTCGTATATAAGGCCCAATGAGGGCATCACCTATGCCCAACTCGACTTAAGCAATGACGAGCAACAACTGCCGCCTCAGGAGCGTACGCCACCGCGACCACCAAGAGCCAATCAGGATAGACATCAAGTTAGATCTGGAAGCGGTAGCTATTCGCCTATTCCAAATGGTAATCATACAAACACTACACGCATGGGTAATTCCCATTCTCCGTCACCCTGGCAGCAGTTGAGTCCACGCAATCAAAGCGATGAGGATGAGGGTTTGGGTTTCGAGACTCGTAAAGTCTACTATGATGATGAATATGGCAAACGGGAGCGTGAGCCACCTATTGTGCCAGTTATACGTAGTGTTAGCCCAGCTCCATATCTGGATAATTTGGGCTATAGAAGAGCTCAACTGGAGAATCGCATATTGACACGTCGCTTTGGTGAGACAACGGCGCAACAGCAAACAGGAGGCACACTAGAGCGTCAACAACGTGCCTACCTAAGTCCCGAGAGAGAACGTTCCGTTCCATTAGATGTCAGTCCCCAAATGGAGAAGACATCGCGTTATCGTCACACCAAGTACTATGATGATGGTCAAGGGGGTATCAAGGAGACCTATGTAAGGGAAACGCAAACAGATGGTCAAATACGCGAGTCAAGACATCGTGAGCGTATTTCTGCCTCACAGCCGCGTTATGCGGATCGTGATTATAATTCAGCCGAAAGATTAGAACAAGAGCCCAAAAGTTTAGACTCTCAACTAACCGATCAATATAGATCTTCGCCAGAGTTGAGAAATCATCAGCAGCAGCATCAGCATCATCATCATCAGTTGGCGCAGCAGCAGTCGTCACAGCAATTGCCAACTGATTATTGGCAAAGTAGCTTAAAGAGGGATAAGTTGCAGCAACGCAGCTTCGATAAGGGAGATTCTGGCATAGAGAATGATTTTCGCAAAGAGTCATTCAATGGTGAAATAACCTCAAGGTAGGAGATAAACCTAACGCTCTCCATTATTAATCTATGATTAAACAACTTTCCCGAATTCATTTTCAGATGGCGCAAACGCACTACCCTCGATGACATACGGGTGTGTGAGTCTTTTTTGCGTAAAGAACGACGGGATAGCGCTCAGCAGCAGCGTCAATTGCAACGACAATTGCAATCATCAGTGCCCCCCACACGTTTGCGACGGGAACATAGCTATGTGTATCGTGAACGTTCCATAGATGATGGCTCACATTTTGATCCCCATTTGGATAAGTATCCCATAGCTACTAGCACATTGCGACGTCGTGAAAAATCACAGTCACGCGATGAGACGAGCACCTTGAAACGCAATAAGAAACTGGGTGGCTTTGAGAAGGTCAAGCAGCTATTTACGGGCAATAGTAATCATGGAGGAAGTGGTCGTAGTAGTGCCAGCAATGTATCAAGTAGTCGTAAGGATACACAGTCAAGGCTGACATCCTCCAATGGCAATGACAGTACATTGAGTCGACGTGAACGTGACTCTAAGGAGAAGGAGCGCTATATGGTCAGGGAAGATGAGATGCGTTCACGTTATCGTGAACATCATGCCCTTAACGAAGAGACCTCACGCGAACCAAAGGTAAGTTCAATCAATGGATTTTCCCTCAGTGTATGTAGTCTTAATGTTCAATTGATGAAAAGAAAGTTCGTTAACCTGTTAGATTATTAATATTGAATTAATCAAGCTTCTCTCTCATCGTTTTCTTTCTATCTCGGTCTCTTTCTCTGTAAGTAAATACAATTGTTCTTGTACCTTACCAACTTATGGGCACTTCCTGGCCTGGTTTGACCGGGTCTCCATTCCCATTCTTCTCTGGTGGGCGTTTCAGTGACCAAAATTGGTGCCATGACAACGTCACGTCCACTTTTCAGGCACATCTAATCAAAATCGCCCCAAGACCCATAAAGAATTCTAGAGTTAAATCATAAACGCTTTGGCCAAATCGAGCTCCAAAAACTATTCAAGCGACGAGGCGTGAGCGCGGAATAAGGTTGGGAGGGAGAGAAAAAAAGAACAATGCTCAACGAGGATGGCAAATGCCCACGCAGCAGCAGCAGCAGCTGCCAGTCAGTCAGTCAGTCATTCAGTCAGTTTGGCAGTGAGTTTTTATTTTTTTTTTTCGCTAGTTTTGGTTTGTTTGCTCTGTCACTGGGCTCACAAATTAAGAAAGCTGACAGCGAAACGACAAACGCGTCAACTTGAAGCTAGAAATCTTTATTTTTTTTTTGTTGTATTCAAATATGTAAACTGTTTTGCTTAGCTTAAGGTTTTATCTTTTTTCTCTTTTGCTGCAAACTGTTGCAACACATCCAAACAGACAACTTAGTTAGTTAATTTGCAATGCTTGAGCGGATTTCTTGGCCAGACCTTGGACTGCATTCTATTAGAGGGAGATGGCTTTTGGGTGGCCGTATAGGAGCGGATGTGCTGTTGCTGCTGCTTTTGCTGTGGGCGGCGGCAAATCTTATCCGCATAAGATCTCACCAATCAGCCTCACTCTCTTTCGGATGTTATAAATTCTTTTATCCTTTCAGGAGGTAGGCATTGTATTTCAATAAAAAGAAATACCCAAAAAAAAAGGCAATAGGTGTGGCTCTGGTTCTACCTTTGTCAGAACTTCTTTTTTTTCTTTCTTGGCCATAAAAACCAAAAACGAAAAAGCCGAAAAAGTGTTTCTTAAGTGCCAGCAGAACATTCATAAAAAAGCAGACGAAAAAAAATAAAACTAATTCTACCAAAATATGTATAAAAATCACAAAATGTGTCAATTTGGTTTTCGTTAGTTAATTTATGGTGAGGATGACCCAAGCCAAAATGCTTTGGTCATAAACTATATATTAGCTTTTGGCATATTTGAATTTTTAATTATTTATAGTAGTGTTTATTCTTTATTTTTTTTTTTTTAGTGGGTTTCAATTTTGTCGGCTTATATTTCCACATTCCACACACACACACACGTACTTATTTATTCTAAGCTAGAGATTTGTTTTTCGGTTCATTTTTTGGTTCAGGGCTCCAACCACAAGTGGGGCAACGTTTCAATTGCAAATAACAAAAACTAGTTTCGCCCCCACCAAACGAAATCAAAAAGAAAAACGAAACCACAGACATGACTATTGGAGACTCGTGCAAAAGGCCACCTGCCCCATATTGTGTGTTTTGTATGCTTGTGTGTGTATGTGTGTGTGTGTTGCAACCTGTTGTAATGTGGGCTAACCTTTGACCCACAGAAAAGACCATCTCCATTTGTAAACCTTTCGTTTTCTCTCTCTCTCTTTGTGTCTAGACTATCGACATCTCTATGCGACGTCGTTTGTCCACACCAAAAGCTAGTCCTTTGCTTATCAAACGCAGTCCAGCGGATAAGCCAGCTAAACAAAAGCAAAAGGAGCCAACGGGTCCATTGGTTAAGACCAGTTGGTTTAAGTCATTGGATCGTCGTGCCAAGAGTAGTCCCAAGGAACAGGTGAGTTACCATCAAATCGTAATAGATTTTCTTATATAATGTTTGGCTTTTATTTTTGATAGCTTAATGTGTCTGTTAATGGACATAGCGAGGCGACTACCTCAAGTTTAAAGAGAACCAAACGAAATGCACCAACTGCTCCGGCCAAAAATTTGCGTTTCTTTGGCGATACCGATTTGGATTCAAATCCACCCACAATATCCAAGGCCAGCAGCATGCCAAGGTGAGTTTATTTTCTCCCCTTATCATTTATAATAGTTTTTACTATAGAATTTTCTATCCAAACAGAAGCCGTCCCCCCTTAGCTTCTAAGCACTCACAGAGTGCCTACAATTTGGATCATAGTCCTCCGCCACCATCACGTGATTATCGTCATTCCTTGTCGGGACAACGAGCTCAGACATTGACTAGTTCCAGTTCGAATCGTCAACGTGCCAGCTCTATGCAACATTTGGATAATAATGGCAGCGATGAGGTCGATTTCCGTAAGCGACGTCATTATTCCCGATCCCGTGAATTGCATGATATCTCGGAGAGTGGCTCAGAGCCAGAGCCAGCCATAACGGATCGTCATAAACGTGGCAGTAGCATACCCAATCAACGTGCCATGTCGCTAGAGAGAACTAACGAACGTTCGGGCCATTTATTGGGACCCCCCAAGCCAGCGCGTAGTGCCGAGCGACGTGGTTTGATACAAGACTCCAGCCATGGCAGGTAAGTTAACAAAGAAGGTCGAATAAATTATTCACTGATTCTAATCATAAATCCTTTTAGGGATCGCTATCCCGCCGAAAGCTCTGGCACCGAGGGTGAATCCAGTTTACACAGTCAAAGGAGTGTGGTTTATTTGCATGCCACCACAGTGGGTGATATACCACAGCCATATAATTCACGTCATCGTTCCATGTCGCGTGATGATCTACGTAAAGGTGGTGGCGGAGGCTCTTCCATTGGTGGCGGCAAGGCCAAAGGTCAGGAGCCATTGCAACCTATGACAAGAACCGTATCGCGTTCGGTTTCAATGTTGGCCCCTTGGAAACCTAAACATATAAGCGAGGGCTATGAGATTAACTACTCACAGGAGCAGAACAAGAGGGTGAGTAAAAAAAATCTCTTTCTAGGAAGATCTGTGAAATTTGGGAACTATGCTCCTTAAAGTATGCAATAAGAAGTTCATCAACTGGGTTTTTGAAGAAATTTTGGATAAACTTTCCAGCTTATTACATACTTTAAGGGGCTAACCCAAATGTGTCTTCACCTTTCTTTACCGATAACTAATTGTCCTAATATCTCACTCTCTCTCACTATTACTCTCTGATCAGATGTCAACACTGCCGCGTAAACCGCCACCACATAATGGTGTAAGCAATGCCAGTGCCACCATGAGCCGTGTGGGACGCAAGAATAGTCAGACCCCGACGCGGCGTGGCTATCAAATTGATTTGGAGCGTCCACCACCGCCAAGATCCCTGCTATCCGCATCGAATTTACGTAGCGCCAAGACAAAATGAGCCTTACAAAATGAGGCTCCTGCTTCTGCCTCCTCTAATGGTGGTGCTCTAATTGTAATCCAATTGAAATGTATTTCTAATCACGAACGAAGGAAGGACTCGGAGGTTTCCATAGTCGGTAGAATCGATCACTAAACAAAAAAAAAAAACAAAAAGAAATAAAATAAACCTTTGTTGCAATTCTCGTCATATTTTTAAAAAATGTGAAATGTAAAACGTATTCCAGTAATAATTATAAATTAATAAATTTACAACTCTTTAACTTAACAAACTAGAAGTGTGTGCTTGTCAAACTGTAAAGGTAGTCGAGACATCAACCCGAAATGCTCTCAATGGTTGTCAAAACTGCTGAGTGATGGTTCCTCTAAAACTGTGTTGAAAGTTCTTTAATTTATTTAGACACATTTGTCTACTCTGAGTGAGTTTTGGCATTGTTTTTTGATGCAACAAAACAAACTAAAAATTGGTTCGACAAAAGGAGATGAGGAAGAAGAAAAAACAACGGCTAGATATAAATTATTTTTCACGCAGCTAATAAATTATTTGCAGATCTCAAACTTCTCCGTCCGCCCCCCACCCCATACTACCGAGCGTCGTAACCGAAAAACACATTTCCGTTCTTACAGCTTTCAACACGCTGCTCTGCTGCCGCTGCTGCTGCTGGCTGGCTGGCGGCAACTTTCGCTAGCTAGCTGCATTTTCAAGGATAATTGCAAAAAATAGAAGGGACTAAGCTTGCAGCAAGTTTTTGGCCTTAAAATCGCTTCGACTTTAGTTGAACCTCACCAAGACAGAGAGGGTGATAAGCAGGGAGTGGGAGGATACGAGAGAGCTAAGGAAATGGAGCTGTGGCCCGTGGCATTTCAAAGTTCAGCAATAAATTTATAACTTAGCTTCGGGCATTTGCTTGCTTCTCGCTTTTTGTTTTTTGTGCACAAGTGGAGAGGATGTTTGGGCGAAAATATGCAAGAAAATAAACACAGAATGGGAGAGAGAGCAAGAGAGAGAGAGAGAGGCAATGCGAAAAGCTGAAAAGACGGCAGGATCGAGGGTAGTGTGGAAGTAATGAAAAAAGTGCCGAGAATATTTTCTTCGAGCAAATAAGATTTATTTGCTTTATTCACTTGCCAGCACCACCACTCTTCCCTTCCCCCCCACTCCTCATCTCTTATTTCACTTTTCTCGATATAATATAAAACACTAAAAAACGAAAGGCAAGGGGAAGAGAGTTAGCGCCCCAAAGCATGTTAATCCTTGGCCATTCATTTAATCAACACCTGCTGACAGGCCACGCCCCTCAATTTGATAGTAATGATGTTGATGGTGACCTCCCCCTCCCGCTTCCCCCTTTTTAACGTGTTGACATATTAAGGACAACACGCACAATACTGCACCCTATCTACTGCTGATGCAGCAAAAGGATACAGGTCCTCGTTGTTCACATTAACTTATTGCTCCTCAAAGACAATCTGTCATTGACTTACTTCATTTATTCATCCATTTCCTTATTTCTTTCCTATTTTTTTTTTCCTTTTTGCATTTTACTAGTCATGTGGGAATAGAGCTAAAAGGGGGCTAGGGGCTAGGTCCTGCTGTGTTTCAATTATCCTAAGTAATTGAATGCATTTGCTGCAATGTTGTGCAACAAGTCGTGCAGTAAATGTGATTAAGAGATCACATTTTATATAGAGCAGCACACACACACACACACAGACAAACACGCACACAAACAGAGAAAATATTGCGTAAAATATTACCATCCACCTGAGAGTGTAAGCCTCTTATGCTATCATCGAAATGGCCATCACAATATTGTAGGAATATTTCATGGCATTTCTCCTAATATTATATAGTGTATCTTCTATTGACCTGCCTCATATGTTTGCAAAACGATTATTACCAGCTCTGCCACTAGATACCAATTAGATTTGCTCCTTTGCAGAGTCCGTTCTCGGACTGTAATTCACTTACAATTAGTGATGGGACCAATAAGAGACAAGCTTATAGGACAGAAATAAAATATTGTTCATACAATTATCATTAGCCAAAATGTCGAAAAAACTCAAAGCATTTAGTTGGAAAAGTAAATTGCGAACATTTTTATTTACATTTTCACTTTGTTTCAACATGTTAAAACATAAATTTTAAACGACACTTTTCGAACACTCTTTATATACAAATTGTCAAGAGAGGCTTCAAATGCGAGTTGAGATATTAGTAAACATTTTAATACTTCAAGTACATATATCAAACATAAAAAATACGGCAAAAACTTGTCCGTCTCACGACTGTTAAATTTTTTTATACAAAAAATTATAAATTTGACTTGAAAATATCTTTTAGTCTCTTGACTCAACTGATTAGGAAATTAAGGATGTACATCAATAAATATATATCTATAAGCCATTTCTTAAACCTATTTTAGACTGTGTTAGTGTTAGTAAATGAAATAGAGATTATTTTAATATTAACTATTTAAAGTTACTCTTCATGAAGTAACACGAAAATTGAAGCTAAGGCGGAAAAAATCTGAGACCAAAGACTGATAGAAATCAAGAATTCGAATATAAAATCCAAACCTGTAAATGTACATAGGTAAAGAAATATATGTGGACATTTAAGCTTTTACCTTAGTGTAGTACTTATGCTTATACTATTCCTGCTTTTAACACCAAATAAATTTACAAATATCAATTTCTTATATAATAGTTCCAAAACGATTCTGTAAAAATCCTAATTGATAGTTAACTACAATTTTTATTAACTTGATTTATTTTCACTTTAAACATGTTTAAGATGGAAGAAGCAAACAAAATTATGTTTACTTTAAGTTTTTTGATGTGAAAAGAATAGTAAAGCATTTAAAATGTATGTAAAGTACAAACTAATTATAACTATATACTTATTAAAATTTTTTAATTATTATTTATCAATAAACTTTTCTGCCAAGTTATATTGTGACAATTTAAATATAATTTTGCAACTCAGTTGCATCAACTTTTCTATCTCTTCGATTCATCCATTTTACTGCATTTCATCTAGTTTGATCACGCCCCCATCACTAAGGGGTTTTAAACATTGAGGAATCCTCTTACCAAGAAAGGAGAAATCGAAGGATAAAGATGGGGGCAGGGGGATCTATGTTACGGTAACGGCATGCGTGCCATATTGGCCAATAGATTTCGATTTGCCAGAGTTTCCAAATGCATGCCACGTAATTGAAACTCTTGATTTTTCCAATTAATTAAATGGTTTTGTCACGACCATGCTGAAGACAGATAGATAGAGCAACGTTAGAAGAGAGTGAAGAAGAAAAGGGGGACCGGGTCTGAAGGCGACATTGAAGGCGAGGGGAAAGCTTCTGTTGAAGCTGCCTAATGAGGCGCGTTGCCGCGGCGAGAATGAATAGCAATTTTAATTAGCTGAATATCTATCAAGTGGAATATATGTATATACATACATATATATTTGCATTTGCAATGAAATAAAATAAATTAAATTTAAATTTGTAAATTGGCACGCCAATCAGACTGAAAAAAAGAAAAATACAATGAGATCAAAGAAACAAAAAAAAAAAGAATGCAAATTATGAATTATCCGTATATTAAGTATTTGGCTTCAGCTTTATGAAAATGATTAAAAAAAATTGTCTGTATGCCGGAAGCTTAATTTCATTCCACCGATTTGTTGTTGCTCTTTGACAAATTAAGAACTTAATAATTAGGGAAATCGACAAAAAGTGTTACTAATTTAATCGATACAAATTGCTGCACGATTTAAACTGCAAAAATCAAATTAACATGATTTTTTTTTTTATTAATATAGCATACTTTATGGGATGTCATTGCCTTATCAAGTGATGAAATTGATAATGATGAGTATAGAAAAGCTTATCCGAAACTAATTTAATCAATGTGAAATAGTACTGCTATCTGCACTTAATTGAATGAAGAAAACATAGGCAAGAGCAAGATATTAGATTAAAATGAATTGTTTAATTTATATAGCATACTTTATGGGTTGATATTGAACTATCAATATGTTAAATTAATTCAATAGTTGATGAAACTTTCAGTATAGTAAAGCTAATCAAAATCTACTTATTGTGTTTAGCTGATAATCTGCATAATTTGACAGTTTTAATGCAAATTCGATTTAATTTTATGAAGTATTGTAATAAATATAACATACTTAATGGGGTAACATGGCTCTTAAACCTATCAATACACTTTCTGATATAAATTAAATAGTCGAGTAAACAGAAACCAATGAAAAAATCAAGTAACAATTTTTTATATCATGTTTCATATATATAAAATAAATATAGCATACTTTATGGAGCACACTTTACCACTCACCAATAATTTGTTGTTTTTTTTTTTTTTTGATGACAAATTGCAAAATACTTTGTGTAAGAGTATAACAAAATACAACAAAGATTACGAGTAAAATTACATTTCAAATATATGTGTGTGTATATATATATAATAAATAGATGGGAATCGTAGCATAACGAACCGGAGCCGCTGGCAAACGAATTTATAACTCTTTATATTTCAATTGATGGCTTTAAATTTATCCACAGGCAAATGATGTTGACAATTATGGATTAAATGTGTCAATAATGGGCTCACTCCATTCCACATAAAGACCGGAGCAGAGCAGAGAGCCAGAGTCAGAGTGTTGACAAATTGATGCCAGGTATCGAATGATATGGCAGATACAATACTTTGCGATACTTTGTCCTATACATACAAACATAAACCTACATAGACAGGGGAAAATGAAATGAAAATGCTTTAGCTTTAGCTGTATGTATATGGCCCACTTAATTAATGTCTAACATTTTTCGAATTAATGTATTCCCACTTGAGGCATAGTTGAGGATGAATTGCCAGACATTGATGCCCTGAGAGAGAGAGACAGATAGAGAGAGAGAGAGAGATGGTGAGAATCGATCGGAATGGGTTTTAACTGGTCTTGTCTGGTCTGCTCTGGTCTGGTCTAGGCTCTAGGCTGAGCCTGGCTGGTCTGGGGATACCACAGAGGCATTCAGTCAAATAAATATATAGATAGACGAACAGTTTAGTTGTTGAATTTTGCTGCTGGTTGTGGTTTCGAGATGAGATGAAATGAAACGACAAACAAACAGATAGACAGACAGACAGGAAAAGAGATAGAGAGAGAAAGACAGAGTTTAATAATAATTTCAATTTGGTTTTGTTCACATTTCAATGCAAATATTTACATACATATGCATAAATTGCTTTTCAAAATCGGACCCAACACAACCAAATGTTCAATTGTGTAAATAATTAATTTTTGCAAATTTAATTACCGAACAAGGAACAAAAACGAAACCAACAGAAAAAACTATACATACATATATAAAATACCAAACGAATGGCAACAACAAAGCCATAAAGTAAAAGCATCCGGGCTTTATCTTAACCAAGAGAAAAACAGAGTTATTTTCTACAAAGCAAAAAAAAAATAGACAAGAAAATTCTGTCAGAAAATTTGCATATGTCTATGGGGCAGAGCAACAACAACAACAGCACGAATTACCAATTAATTTTCGCTTTTGCCTCGCTTGATTAACTTCGGCTCGGCTTTAATGCCAAACTGATATAGAAATGCTTATGTAATGGAAGGCAAACGGATTTTTTTTTGTTGTTGTTGTTCTCCTTCTTCTTTTGGATATGATTGGATGGGTGTAAGTATGGCTTCCGCTCTAGCTAATTAATCATCGACGTTTATCCGACTTGATGCAGAACTAAACAAATCGTTTCAAATTATTAAAATCATTTATAATATGCCGAGAGAGAAAGAAGCACACATACACACAGACACACACACCACGCAATCAAAAAAAAAAAAAAAAATCCAAGTCGGGGCGCATCTAGCCAAAGCACAAGGCAAAAGGATGAACGATGTGCTGCGTGCGTCTGGCGCCGGTTACAAAAGATGGCCATGTCCGTGTCCGAGAATCAAGCAGCAAAAGCAGAAGCAGCAGTTGCTCCTCTATATAGTTCTACTACTCCTGCTCCCAATCCTATTCAACTCCCACTCGCTTTTCCTTTTTGCTGTTGCTGTTCCGCCAACATAAATCAGTCGCACATATTAACCTCTCCAACAAAAACAAGAGCAAACGCCAGCAAAAGCAGCAAATGGCCAACAGGCTAGAGGGGAGATCGTGATAACAACTCAAAATACTAGAGATTCCAAGTTTAGCTAATGAAATTACTTAGAGTTTACGCTTTTCGTGAGTTTAGAGTTAATTTCAGTTTAGGAAACGATAGAAATTCTCTAAAAGCAACTGACTTGGCCTTAGATATAGCATCGATTAAAGTAACCCTAGAGATCCAAGGCAATCCAAGTTGGCAAGAAGTTAGAGATGTATGCATGGGGCTTTGCCAACGTTTGTAGTAATATGAGGAAATAACAGAATGAAGTGCTTAAGCCGCAACTAACTTTGCCTTAATTTAGAATATTCGAATCTACTTTATGGTTTGATGTAAAGACGCAACAACTGGTTTCTCTTTTATAAGTTGAAAATTATAGAAACGCAGTAACTGGCTACATTTTAGACTATACATCCTATTAGGCTCAAACTGTATCTAGTTAACCCTTGTACTTATAATAATTAGCAAAATTAGTAGAATTTTGGAACAATCAAAGCCTATAAAGTTTGTAAGGATTCAATTTATTCTAAACCAACTCACGTGGCCATCTCTCTTGGAGCAGTTTGATTCCATTCAAGCTGGTCACAGTTTTAGCGGCATTCGCATTCACATTCTATGGTGGACCGGCGTGACCAATTAAAGTCGACGTTGTGCGTTTTATTTATGTCTTGTTGTTGGCAACAGCGAGCAGAAGTAGGAGTTGGAGGTGCACCACCCACCATCTATGTATCTGTAGGAGGGAGCAAGAGGAAGGAGGAGGAATAGCTGGCGATGGTTTTATAACCGCAGCATCTCTTGCTACGCCTTCCATTTCCTCATTATTCGCACATTCGTAAGGGACAGAACGCATATTTCTCGCAGTCAGCTTATCTCTGAGGCGCTGACAGCCAGCAATGAGGGGCACCATGGCACGCACACACACACAGGACACGCAAGGACATCTTCGAGGATATAAATTATGGGCCCGTCGCGTCCAACATAAAAACGTAAACAAAATACTAAGTGGGCGGTGGTCGGGATGAATGGTGGGGTAAAAGAATTTACTGCTGCTACCGGCCAGACTGACCAGCTACCTACTACGACTATTGACCAGGGTCAGGAATGGAATGTTTGGGCACAACAAAAATAACAAGAAAACACAAACCCGACAACCTTGACAACCAGACACAAGGCCTCACAAAAAGTGGGGCGAGTTGTGAGTGTGTGTGTCATAATCCTGAAATCTTTAATTGAAACAGAAAACGATTTAGGTTTTGGTGCATTTTGCTGTTTACATTCATCAGCTGCTGATATTGCATTAAATACAAAAATAAATACATTGCTAACCAAATGCAAGTGGAACATACATACATACGTATAAATGGAATTATAATCATTATTAAGGCAATTTATTTATTGCTCTCGCTCGTGCTTTGCTTACCGCAGATGGTCTAATATTTGTAGATTTTCCCCCCAACCATTTACACACACACACACACACATTGCAAAACATTGAAAACCAATTTGTGGTGAAGAGAAAAGACATAAGTATAATAAACATATACGTATGTATCTATCCTATATATACATATATAGATATATGTAGGTAGTGCAAGAATGACGATATTTATGTCAACGGGTCAGAAAGTTCAGCAACTTGATGCCAGACATAACTTCATCAACTTTTTGCAAACCCAAAACAACATAAAAAACAACCGAGATAAAAATAAAACTTTTCGCGACAAAGAACCAACGTGAACATAGGTGGATAGAAAATTGTGGGTTGGTTGGGTGCATTGTCAGGTGACTGCGTTTTCGGGGATGTGTGTGTGTGTGTCGGTGTGATTCAAAGATAAATCACAAGGCCGACAGGGCCCTCAGGGCTCTTGGTTGGTAGAGTTGAAGAAGCAGAAGATGAATAAAGGCAAAACCTGTAGCGCCTTCTGACATTTACGCTTCAATGAGTTTTCCAATCAAATTGGCTGGGCAACTACAAAAACAAAAATAAAAAAGGAAAAGATCACACATACATACATATATCGAGGTTTTTGTGACAACGAGATGTGATTCAATATGTGAAGGGTGCTTGGAAAAGGTGGAAAACGGCTTACACTTGGAGATAAGTTCAACTTAGAAATAAGCTCAAAGTAGAAAACAGAAAGAGATTTATCTCAAAAGTAGACAGATTTTTTGAAAATGTAACTATTTATATTACATATTGGGAATTGAAGAATTATGTTAACTCTGTCTTATTTTGGCAATCCCTATAGGAAAATTTAAGCTGATCTTTTCCCATAACTAAAGGAGCATAAATAATTTTTTCCATTGATTTCGAAATTAAAGTTGATTTTTAATACTTTTTTATACTTCTAAATTATTAAAGATTAAGTAGAGTATAAATAGAACATTACCCTTTGCTTCTTATTCTACTTACACCTAATTTTAAAACAACAAATATTAATTTTGTTAAATTTGTTTTAAAACCTTTTCTGTTCTAAAACCTTTTTTGGTATCTATGCTAATAATATCAAAACATCAAATAAGATGAATTATCTTAATATTAGGATCTTGTTACCTACTTCTTAATTCATTACTATGAAATATATAATCTCATACTATTAATTTCTTACTTACAATTAGACCCTTTTTAATTTTCTTTAAATTAGGTTATCGTATTGATCATTTGCATTTATTTAAATTTTTCCAATGAATTTATTCAACTTATTTTCGATCATGGTTTAAGGTTTCGAGCAACAGCAAAAATTTAATTTCTTTTATTAACTTTTAGTATATTTACTATTAGTTAGTGTAGTAAGTTTTAATAGCTTCAGCCCTAATCTGTCTTGAAAAATACACTTCTACTGAATATCTTTAAATGCAATAATTAAGTTTGCTTTACTATGTTTTGCTTAGCTAAGCTAATAAGCTTTTGTCCAAATAATGTGTAAACTAAACACAAATAACTTTTAACTGAATACATTCAAATTCTATATTTAGCTAGACGCACAATGCGGTTTAAATACTTTTGTAATGCTTAATTCACTTATTCTAATCACTATGATATCTAATTGGCATTATCACAAATACTCTTTTCTGTAGAACAAAATCAAACTCTTATACCTTTTAAAATAATAAACTTTAATTTAATTTTTGTTTGGCTATTTCATTAAAGCCGAATGGAATATATAGTAAGCCTTTGATTTCACATCCTGAACAAATTTATTCCATTTATTCAGACAGTCTCTTTAATCATAGGTAATTATTTAGTCACCATTAAATTGTATCTGCTGAATATATGCTTTTAATTTGGGTTAATTTAATTGAATGCCACAAACTATTTTCACCCAAAGAAGAAATGCCTGATATAATAGAATAATACATATACTAATATGTAAAGTTTAGGATAAAGAACAATTGTTTACTTTAAAGCTTTAAGAAACCTTAAATCTTTATTGAAACTTCAAAAGAAATCTAGACCTGTTTTGACCCTTCTTTAAACAAATAAGTTAGTTTTAACTCAAACAATTGCATTAACTTTTTTAATCAAACCTTGGACATCCTTAAAAAGAATTTATATATTAGCAACCCTTCTAAAACTTTTAATTTCATATACAAATGATGAATTCAGAATTCACTTACATATGTTGATTTAATGATTCGTGGGACATGTATAATTATAATATTAAAAATACTAAAAGCTAAGTCGTAGTCGTAGCTGTAGTCACTTTAGGGCCTTCTGTAAACTTAGCTGTCTTTTAGTTAAGCTTTTGTTGATGCCTAGACCTGCTAATTTAATTTTAGTCTTGAAGCATTTACAGTGTATGGGATGGCCAAAAATTCAATGCATACTACTTCCCTCTAACTTGAACTTCTACTGGAATCTTTGCTACGTTTTATACTACGTCCTCTTCTTAGCGTCGCAATGGCAACATATTTGAAAAGTTTCTTAAATCACGTCTGGAAAAGCTAGCTAGCTAGGCGACTGCAAATATTTCTCAATGAAAATGTGTGGCAGCCAGAAAGACAAGCACAAACATGGCTTAATAACTCATCCATGTGTGGTCGTGTGTGTGTGTGTGTGTGTGCAACCCAGTTTCTTCAATTTCGCACCACCCACCCATCACCACCCTAACCAAAATAAAGCAGTCAATGGCTGGGCAGCGGAGTGGGGGAAGTCGATGCCAAAAGCGGCCAAAAGTGTCAGCTTGAAGTTGAGCTGTTGACTCTCGCACTCATTAAATAAAAGATTGCATGTTTTTCAGCCTTTTGTCAGGGCCAAAAATGGGCTGGCCGGTTTAGTCTAGCTAATCTTAGTCAACTATCAGAGATTCACAGAGAACAGAGAGACGACCTTTCTTACCCTCATCATCACCATCACCATCATCAACCCATTCTCATCCCTTTCACTGTTAGATATTGTTAGGCAAATATATCACATGTCACTTGTTCGGTCGGTCGGTCTGTCGGTCGGTTGGTCGGTTTCAAGTTAAGTGCTATGCAAATGTCGCTTCCCAAAAATAACTTTTGCCTATCGACTTGACAATTGAAGTGAAAGTTTTACGGTACAAGAAACGGGGGAGAGAAGAAATTTTACTATCTACTTTCTCTTTGCTCCTATAAATAACATTTGCATTCTATGTTGAAACTCAGGCGCATACATTTCATTGCATTTCATTTGATTTTGCACCTGCCTTGAACGAGAGAGGCCAGTTGCCATATTAATTAACACGAAATTTACTTTGGCTCCAAAAAAATGCAACAACAGCAGCATCAGAAGCAAAAATTGCACAGAAATATTTTCCTTTTTGCTTGCATTCCTTTCTTTTCATCTAAAAACTCTACTCTATGAGCATCTCATCTCATCGCCTACATCTAACTCGTATGTGTGTGTGTGTGTGTGTGTGTGACCATAATTGCTCAAAAGGTAAGTCCAAGGCAAGGGGGTACTGGGAGCGGACGGAGGTGGATGGACTGGCTGACTGGTTGCACCTGCCCTAAAAATGTGCACAGCATTTTATAAAGTTTTACACTTGTGGCTAGATGATGTTGCCTGTTCCTGTTACTGATGCTGATGCTGATGCTGATGATGTCCGACCTTTCCTCCCATCTTGAACTAGACAAACTCACCGCCCTCTGACTGACAGTCAGTTGGTTAGTAGCTTTTTACCTATTCACTGCATTGAGCATGTTCGCACTTGAAGGCATAAAACTCTTATTTCAGCTTTCATTGATTTCAATTGTCTTGAAGTACTAAAGACTTACCTGATATGTATTTATGTTAGCATTTCAATTCCATTTACATTCACTTTGTATTCATAGCTTTCCGTTTTGTTTTAAGATTTTCACACTACTTTATAAATAGTTTACTTATGACTTCACTTAAAGTTTTGTAAAGTTCTTTAAGTGTCCTTTAAAGAACTTTATTTTCGTGAATACCCGATTATACCACTCTCTTTCTCAAAAAAACTTACATTCTTACAATATTTAATAGATAACAAGATGTAAAAGTTATTATAACTTTACATCTTTTAACTCGTCGACTCAAATTTTTTGTATGGAATTGTGTTTCTATCTTTTGACAGAATTTAATTTATTAAATTAATTCCGAGAATAAGTATATACAAAAAGAATAGGTAATTCGCACATTTTTATTCCCAACTACTTTATCCATTGAGGATAGCAAAGTTAACCTATAAAGATAACCTGCTCACATTTTTGTGCTGCAAGGTTTGATTCACGTTTTTTATTTGTGCCAATTCCTAACGTGGTATGCTATATTATTATCTAGAATTAGCGAACTCGTGTTAGCTAAGACCTCAAAACTATCAGAAATCAAAGCACTATGTGTAATTCAAATAAAATTTGTAAGAGTTTAGTAATCCACCAATGAATGATCTTTGGTTATTTTGAAATGGTTAAATAGATAATTGTGAGTCAAATTTTTCATTAAGTGCCTGGACCTTTGGTATTAAGTTGGTAAAAAGTCTCTTTTTAAGATTTTTCTATCCCATTTTCCTTTGCCATCTAAATGCAAATCATTGTAGAAAATACTTTATAATATTATGTAAGACCTCAGCTGAAAACACATATATAAAGTTATATATAAATAAATTTTGTTATAATACAACATACAAAAAGGTGCATACATATGTAATTAGACAATGATTTAAGTTTGCCTTGGAAATTAGGATGGTTTAGAGTTAGAGAAAATAATTATTGCAGGTAATTGTTGAGAATGTAATTAAAGCTAAAAGAATTAAAGGTTATTATGACAAAATTTAGTTAATCTAATATAATCTTTGTTATTTACTTTTGTATATAGACAACTTCTGGCTCGATTTGCTAGATCGCTTTTAGTTTAGTTTTTATGCTAAATAAAAAATGTTGTGAGTTTTCACCCCTTAGATATGTAATTATGGCGCTCCCTTAAACAAAACGATTTATGTCAGTTGCATCATGAAAAATCATTTCCTTTTTTGGTTGAAATGACACAATTATAACGTGTTAAAAATAAGTAAATAAAAAAAATCATGTTAATTAATGTATATGTATGTTGAAAATCCAATTTATTAAACGGAAAGTAATTAAAGTCTTTAAAGTTTATGATTGAAAAATCAGAATCAAACGAGTCTTGCATGGAGCTGAAATCTTTCCGTCTAGGATATCACAGTGTCTAGTAAATGTCCTTTTGTTTGTGTTGTTTTGATTATTATATTTCCTTTTTGGTCTTTTGACCAGTGGCAATCTAGCGTGGCACTCTAGAGAAAATGAGATAGAAGAAGTAAGAGGAAGAGGAGAGGAGAGGGCAAAGAAAAGAATAGAGAACAGAAATGGGAATCTGTTGCAGCTTTGGCCTGCATATTGACTGCAAAGAAGAGCTCACACACACACATACACAGGCATACCTAAAGTCTATGTACATAAAGCGTGTTTGTGTGTGTTCATGTGTGGGTAAGCGGTGTTTAAGTGCCGGTAAAACTTTATAATGTGCTACAACAAACAAGAAAACACAACATGAACATGAACAACAATATTCTCCCACCTTTAGTCCCTTCGCCCCCTCCCCAACATCGTACGTCTGCCCTTCCAACTCTAACGCTTCCTTTTAGCTCTGTAGGTGGCGTAATTCTCATTTCATTTGTGTAGAACATTAAATTTTTGCTTTTTGTTTGTTGTATTTCATTCGGTCCATTTTCTTGTTTTTGTTTTGGTTGTTATTGTTGTTGTTTTTTTTTACTTTTTGTTAATTATGCATGAAAGCTGCTGCAGCAAATGCAAATCTATGCTTCGTTGTATGTGTGTCGGTGTGCGCTGTTGCTGTTTCTGTTGCCTACTTTCGGGCGTGTCATTAATAGCAACTGCTTTAAATTTATACAACACCGCAAAATGCCTGCTGGCTGAGCTGGTCTAAAGCTTGCCCCATAAATATATATCAAGCCACAAAACAGACACACCTACACACAACACACACACACACACACACACACACACACATACGCATACACGTAGATTTCACCTACATTATGTATACATATATTTTCATTGGTCCAACACCTTTAGAGGCTAGAGGCTGATTGCCAAGTTGTCTTATTATTGTTAGAAGAAAGATCTACATACGGAAACTATATATTTTGTTTAATTTTGATTTTTGGCAATAATTTTTCGGTCTTCGTTTCGGTCTCTGAATCTGCAATTCTCTCTTTCTATCTCTCTCTGTCTTACTCCCTCTCTGCCTGTTTGTCTTACTCTCTAATTTCCATGTGTTGTCTCATTAATATTCATGGAAATGCGCACGCCACAATGAAGCTGGAGAAGAAATGGAGGCGGCGGCTCGGGCGACGTCTGTGGCAGTGGCAGTGGCAAATGCCTCACAGAAAATATTCACAAAAAAAAGGAGAATTTGCATAAATTCGGCTAGAGGTTCAACAACTCAGGGTTCGTAGGAGGAACGTCCTTCCTGATCATCATCAGCATCGTCATCATCATTATTATGTTGTCTGTCTAGGCAAAAGTATTTTGCCATAAATTTGTCTCTTAAATTTTTCAGTACTTCGGTCATTAAATTTTTGCAGCAAAAGGACAGAAAAATTCAAATGCATTTACAAATTTATGACCCAAAAAGACAGAACCGAGAGAAGGGAAGATTAAGAGGGTGTTTATGTATAGGGACAGTTGGCGGAAACAATAATCAATTATTGGTTAAAATCAACTCAACAGGATTATTGAGTTATAAATGATTCATAAAATATTCTGTGGCACCTGTTTTCACCTCCATTTTACTCATTTCTCTTTTGCACTTTGGCTTTTGCGGTTTCAACTGATAAATGCCACAAATAAAATAACGTGTGTACGTGTTGGTGTGTCTTTTTGTCTCTGTCAGTATGTGTGTGTGTGTGATGTTGTTGTTGTGTGGGTGTCAAGCCAAACCAATGGCCTATAATATGGCGCTCCACAATTGTTGAGTATCGGAAATTCTAATTAAATTTTGTCACATCACCACAAAATTGACCATAAATAGCCAAGCATTTGCCTCCATCCCGCCACTCGCCCAGTCAATATCGCTATGCACAATTCTATGAATATTATTTTAGTAATGTTTATGGAATTCACACTTACCTCAATTCCAAAATTTTTAGCTGATTATAATAAAGATATGTCCAAACGTTTTGTACAAACATACATACATATGTTCATAAGTGTGCACTTGATATTTATTTATTTGCTAGTGTTAAATCATTTCGATATTCTGTGAATGATAAACAGAAATGTTATATTACCGGACATTAAATTGATTAATTGAAATATCAAATAGAACTTAAATTTAAGCATATTATAGAAAATTGTTCAATACAGAAATAAATCATATATATGACAAGAAACTATCTATTATCAACAAGTTAATTTAATTCGTTATGCAAATAAATTTTAGTATTTATTTACAAAGTTTAATGGGCAGTAAAAATAAAGGGCCGAAGATTTTAAAATTGGCAATGATTTAAATATTTTAAAGAAATGTTGTGATGGAATATTTTCAATGTAAATTTTATTAGGGTCATTTAAAGAAATTATTATTTAAGTGATGGAGGTCTTTCAACCAGATTATGTTAGCCAAATATTAAATATATTAACTTTATGTGGTTCGTTTTATTTAGATCATTTCAATATTGGAAAGAATGCATTTTGTAGTCTCATAAAGATTGATCAAAACATTTGCTAATTCTGGTTATTCTTTGAATTAATTTCTATTTTATTTCTTGTCGTTTAACCTAAAAAAATTTGCACTTCAAGGGAATCTTTTCAAAATGATCTAAGACACAGTTGGTTTGGTTTTAAAAGAGATTTATAATATATTTGTTGAAAAGTAAATGGGTTTTTCACAAAGGTTAATAAGCTTGAAACAAAATCAAGTTAGGATAAGTGCAATTAATATACCAAAAATATGTTTCGGACTTCAAAATTTCATTACTGATTATGTCGATGCTTTTAGGAAAAGGAATCTAAGTTCATATAATAAGAAATGCTTTAAACTTAGATAGTAAAGATGTAATTTTATAAATGAAAAGCAAAAAACTAATTAATTTAATGAAATGAGTAATCAATTTTAGAAAATTTTGTAATATTTACAACATATTTAGTTCTCTTCGATCACTATCTATGGTTAGGCTTTGAAGAAAAGGTTTACATTGTACTTGATAATAGCACTTGATAGTTATATAGACAGCTATACAGACAACCTGCTGCCTATGAAATGATCTTTTTCATAAAATTGAACTCGAGTGGAATAAACCCCCATTTTTTACATATATCATAGAAGCAAAAAAACATTTTTGGCATCAAAGCGGTTTTATTACGGAGTATCTGCTCAATATATCAAAAAGCAATCTTAAAATCTTAATGTCAAAGAACAATTGTTTGACCTAAGTACTATAAACTTCGTTTTATGGCTGTACAAATCCTTAAAGTCTAATTGAATTAAAATCCTTAAATCTTGGCAACATTTACTTTCTGCTGGGCATGAAGGTCTTTTTTTTTTTCCTACGCCGGCCACTTTCACCCCCTTTTTATAATGAATTTATTAATTTTCCCTTATAAATTCAAATTTAAATTAATAATATTTATATGCCAACTCATTAATGTTGATCCTGAGCATTGAAGTCCCACATGAGCACGCCAAGTAAAAGCAATGCTTTACGGGTTAATTCCACTGGGTTGGGACAACAGACACAGGAAAGAAAGCGAATAAAACCTTTTTCCGGTGTTTTTATTTTGCGTTGGCATTAAATAACCGTTCATTGCTCATTTCATATTGGCTATAGTACGGATGCTTTCCGTCGAGTTAATTAAAAACTTTGAGCCTGATATTTAACATTACGCATACGCCGCTTGGACACCTTAAAGCAAAATCGGCATGGCGTCAACTATCCTTTCGGGTTTTGGGGTCGTTTACGGTTCGCTGAATGCTGACACACACACACACACGCAGACACACCACACACACACACACACACACACACATAAACCAAGTGAAATTAAAATAAATAAAAAAATGCAATTAAAAAAGAAAGTCGCAACAACAATGTTCGTTGCCTACCCCAAAGGGGTAGCGGCAAGCGGATGGAAAGAAATAGTAGAATGAAAGCCTTCACTTTCGACTCCTTCCTTTTTGTCCGTTTTTTTTTTTACTGGCATATCTCATCGTCGTTGTCGTCGTCGTTTGGCCGGACTCAACTCAATTTGTTCATTTAACTGCTTTTATTTTTATTATATTTACATTTGCTTCACGCTCGCTACACGCTCAAGAGATAATTACGACAATAATAAGGACACATTGTCCCCGTTGCCTGTCAGCGTTGTTGTTGTTTTTGTTGCTCTTGCTGCTGCTGCTGCTGCGTGGCAGCCACAGGACACTAGCATCCTTTTTGCCATTCCTTTTGCGCTCTCCTTTTTCGACTTGTTCTCTGGCTCTATATGTGTATGGATGCCAAATTCACAGCAAATTGCACAACAAATTGCTTCTGGTCAATGCTGCTGCTGGTGCTCCTGCTGGCCAATGCATCTCTCACTCACTCACTCACTCACTTATACGGACAAAGTCTGCCAAGGAGATAGAAAACAATTTTACAGCATCACAGAGAGATCAGCGCCCTTTAAGGATTCTCAAGCTCAAAGGGTAAGCGAGTTGGGTATATAAAGTTATTCAAAAGGTTGCATATCTCCATCTCTCGCATATATAAATGCTCATAAAAACGAAGAGAACGAATGCGGGAATGATGAGGGAGTGAGGGAAGGACAAAAACGGGCTGCAAACTTTGCCAACTATACATTGGTTTGCCTATAAGCAGCAACATGAAGAAAGAAAAGAGAAAATGGTGGCAAATGTTAGTAAAAAGGAAATGAAATCACATACATATTACACATACAAAGTTGGCTAAAAAATGACAAATTAAATGCTCGACTTGGCTCTTACCCTGCAGAGTCTCAGAGCTCAGAAGACATTGAGTCAAAAAGTCAATCGTTGAACTGCCTCACACTTCTTTTTCCCTGATTTCGGGTTGTTAAGTGACAAGTGCTTTCCATGTGCATCTCATCAAAATCAATCTACCCTTCTGAAAATTTACATTCTAACTGAGTGTAACATAACTTTACAACTTTTTCGCATGTTAAATAAAGCAAATTTGTAGCATATTCTTCTTCTGCTTTTCATACTTGTTCTGCTTTTTTGTGCTTCGGCTGCTTCAATATTTCTTATTCTTTGCCTGGTGTTTCCATAAATTTCATTGTCTGCACTCACACATATACACAGACACATACACACACATACCTTTACATGCATGAGATGGTGTTGCAAGTTCGTTCTTTCTACATGTGCATAAGTAATGCGCTCAATATGATATGAGGTAATATACAAATTGAAATTTTCGCAAACAAGACGTGCGACTGCCAGGCACTCGGGCAAAACTGCAACTCAACAAACTATAGAGATGACATCGTGCCCAAGTAGTTTCTTAAACATTAATACTTGACGATGATTTAGTAAATGTTTTGGTGAAGTATAGGAAACAACTTAAAGAACGTTTTTGAATCTTGTATTTTCTTAATATAATCCATTGGAAACTGGGTCAGTATAATTTTTAAAGAAGTGATATCCAATATCCCAAGATATTCATCCTGTAGACGTTAACAAATATTTCTAGATAGATTTGATCTGTGGTGGTTATATTCAGTATATTCTAAAACAGAACAAATCTAAAGATTTAAAGAATACATTAGGAAATAAAACATATAAATATTAGAAAATATATTCTGATTCTTGGCTGCTCTGGTGTTTGACTTATATTTGTCGACCTGTGCTGTGTCTATTAAAATCGATTAAACTAACAAGATTATAATTTCTTACAATCAGAATTTTGTCCAAACTATCGAAAGAATATTGGTATTGCACAAACAAAGTAAAAGACTTCTAAGTATGGATGAACGTATAAACTAAAAAATTAAAATTATCGAAAAACTTTTGTTAGTTATAAAATGTTTTTTTATCAAGTGTTTTATGGCTTATGAATTATATTCCAAAGGAAACACACATGAATGACAATGTCTAGCTCCATTTAAAAAAAGTGTTAAAAGCTTTTTAAAAGAGAGTTTGTTTTAGATTTTTTCATTTCAAACTAAGATTACTGTCAAGAATTATTAAATGATAAATACTTAAAATACCCCACAACCCTGCCATACTCCAATACCCCTTAATACTTTAATACCCTTCCATTTACATGAAAGCACTTTAAAATCCTCAAGTAGCTCAAACAATCGAAAGATTTAATAGAAAGATGAATGTGAGGATTAAGTTAGGTATACCTTAACCAGTTCTGAAATACCTTTACCTACATGGGCACTACTTTCTTAAAAAGTATCTCATCTATGTAGGTATTTATTTTATCAAAATTTTTTCAGTTTAAAAGTCGCAAAAAGGTTTTTGGGGATAAAGCTAGCCTCAACTCCCTTCGAAGGAACTGCTACCGTTCTTTTGTCACAATTTTTAAAAATATGTAAACTTTAAACCTTTGTTTTAGCCAGACATCCACTTGGATGTTAATTAAACAATCTTCTAAATAATTTCCACAAGTTGAAAGATAAATTTCTTGGAAATTAAATTAAAGATCAAGTTATTGCAAAATTACAATTTTTCAAATTCATAGATATTTAATGTTGTTATCGCATGATCATGTTGTTAATATAGTGTCTGATTTTTTAAATGATGTCAAAATTAGTAGATAAACAAAGATTCTATTTGAATTGGAGCAAATTAATGATTGGCAAGAATTTAAGGAAAAAATATCAAAAACAAATGTTAACATCAATGTAAATTTTTGATTTATCATTTCGTGTCACGTTATCAGCTTTTCTTTGAGAGAATAGGAGAAAGAAGTTGGGACCTTCCTTCTCATGTGTTTGGTGGGGGTTCAGTCTATACATTTGATTGCCTTTTCCAAATGAAGTATACGCAATGTAAACCATGTATTATTCCTTCATTTGTAGACGATGACTACAACTCATCGTCTAGTCATTTCATCTTTGCACACATCACATGACACAATTAATTTGTACCTCTGTACCTATCATTGCGAGGGTGTTGGGGACGGGGTATAACCACTGCCACCTGGCGCTATTTCTAGAGCTATATTAGTCAGAGAAGTCTGCCATTACACCGTTTGTTATTTGTCGTCGTTCCTGTCGCAGTCGTCTGTCTGCTCTTTGTATTGTCAAAAAAAAAAAAGAAAGAAAAACGCGAGCAGCGCCTGTCAAAACAAATGCTCAACAATTTTTCAGCGCCTGGCGACACAATTGTTTGTTCAGTCAGTCAGGGAAGGGTAGTGAGAGGGGAGAGGAAAGACAGCGACCAGCAGCGAAGCACAGACCCTGGTTGCTGTTGCCACACTGCTGACAGTTGACAGTTGTCAAGTTGGCAATCGTTTTCTTCTTCATCATCATCATCATCATCGTCAAGAAAGAAGAAGAAGGGTTCAATCCATGGGATTCTATTTCTTTTTGATAAATGAAACTTGGCTATGAATTATTTTGTTTATACAAATTACTTTATTGGCAGCAAACGGCGACATCTCATATAATACAAATATGAAGCGGAATTATAGTATAAATATAGAATGATTTATGGGCCATGATTCACTTTGCGGCAAGGCCAAAGTGAATGCACTCACACACACAGAGAGAGAGAGAGAGAGAGGAACACAAACTGTTGGGGCCAGGCAGGCATAAGAGCGAGGCAATTAGCAGGAATCATGAAACTGTCTGAAATATCAACACACACAAACACACACACACACAGACACAAGGCAAGTGCCATGCTTCAGGCGCTTTTCAGCAGTCCTCAAACCTTGCCACACCAACCAACCAACCCAACCAACCAGCCAACCCTTCGCTTAATCGCCCATGCACATGCTGCTGGAAATGGAGGATGGATGGAAGGATTGAAGCAGAATGGTAGATGGTAAAGCAAGCAGGCAGAGCCAACATATTTATAAACTTATTTGCCTTAAAATAAATATTGTCGTCTTTCGTTTCTCTTAGCCAGCGGGGGCAGGAGAGGACTTAAAGGATTTGGTGTTAGCAGAAAAAAGAAAATAAAGACAGAGAGAGAGAGAGAGAGAGAGAGAAAGAGAGATAGAGTGAGGCAAATATGAAAACCCCTTTCCTTCTTCTTTCTTTTTTTTTTTTACTTACACACATATAAATTGAAAATAAAAGCAGCAAAAAGTATGCCAAGGCATTTCTGGGTAAGACTTGATGCTGGAGAAAACGAAGGAGGGGGGTGCAAGGATGTGGCTAGAAGGAGGGCGGTTGGGTTGTGGGCGTTCGTTCGTGGTTCGTTGGGGGTATTAAAGCCTGCCTAGTGGTTGCATTTTCTAAGCAGCTTACTGTTTATGAGCCGCTTTTCAACACCGACGCCGCCCAACATAAGACAACACAAGACGATACGAAACGCAAGAGAAAAGTGAAAGTAAAAGTGTGTGTGATGAAACACAGTTGAAAAAGACGCAAAAACGAAGAGAACAAGTTTAGGAGAAACGACAGGGTTAGAAGGATATGTCGACGTGTTGGAAATGCCTGAAATGTGTCGCCACTTGCAGTTTTGCAGCAAACTGAAAAACATTTTTTGGTGGAACAAACTTTTCTCCTATGCAATGTGGCAGCAACAGCAACAGTAGCTGCAGCAGCAGGCAGCATGCAGCAGCACCTCCAGATGTAGTCGAGAGATACAAAATGCTCTTTTGTGGAAAACAAACAACAGCAACAATTGCAACAACAATAGCCATGCCAAGTAAGCAAGTTAACCCTAGGAAAAACTTGGGCAAAACTCGCACACGTTTCATGCATTTTCACTTTGTAAAACATTTCTGATATGTACGTGATGGCTAAGAGAGAGTAAGAGAGAGAGAAAGGGTGAGAAAGAGAGATGGGCAAAAGGGTCGGGTGTCTAAGCTCAAACATGAGAAGGGGAGGAGGAGAAAGTGGAAAGATACATGGAGGAAAATTCTATTTAAAGTTTGATTAGCTGCGCACACACGCACACAAACACACACACACACACACATACAAATAATTAAACAGACAGCCACATACAACTTTGGTAGCGATGTTAGAAGATAATTTCTACACACACGCTTTTCTTCTGGGGCTTGGTTCTGGGGGCACACCTGTCGTATGAGTAATGCCAAAAAGGATGCGAGGGCAAAGGGACAAGCAACAACTACAACTACGACTACAATATGTGAAATTAATTTCGGGTTATGCTGCAATTAATTGCCATAATGCAATTATGAGCAGTTTACTTTGTAAGCAATAGAAAGGGAAAGGAAAGGGAGTGATGTGAACGGAGTGCTAGATGAGGTTGTAAGTGGCAGGAAAATCAATAACTATTAAGACTAATAGATGGCTAATTTTTGATTACCAAAGAGCATGCAATGCCACACTCTCACAAAAAAAAATAAGAGATTAAGAGATACTTAATTCACACTTTATCTCAACAACTTTCCTTTTCCTGGAATAACCTTTTCATTGTTGTCGGATTGAATCGAGAAATCTTACAGATTCACAGGAAAAAAACAAAGTGTTGGTACGTCGATTTGTCTAAGAAGTTATTTATCGTTTGAGTTTTTTTTGCATTTTTCCGATTTCGTGATCATGTGAAGTGCTTTTCTTCTATGTTTGATATATTTATTTTTTATTAATATTTTATTTTCGTAGGACTGATCAATATTTCTCATCTCTGTATACATATTTCCCAATCTGTATCATTTGTAATCTCTGTCTTGCTTAATTTGTAGTCTATATATTTGATTTCAAACTTTAACAAAGGTAAATTACAAACAAATATACATATGAAAAGGGAATCGGCAAAACGTTAGATTAAACTAAATAATTTAGGTACATATCGAGTTATTCCATTTCAGTTTCTTGTTTGCTGTCAAGTTTACTTGACGATAAATTCATCTATATTCTTCAGATTCTTTGACTTTATGCATTAGGATGCGCTTTTTTTTATAGCCTAATGGGAATAATACCTCTTTTGAGTGACGTTGGATCCATGTTTACAATTTTTATTAACAATTTATCAAATTTTTTTAGGATTTTCGGAAAAATTATGGAAATTTTTCAGTCCTCTCATTGAAAACACAAAACCTATCCTTAAAAAGTCATTTTATTTTACCCTTAAATGGAAATTGTTAATAATTTGATTCCAAGAACAAAGGTTCTTTGCCCCACTTAATCTTATTTAGCATATGTAGCAGAGAGAAATTAAATTCAACTTAGATTTAAACCATGGAAGTGATTATTAATAAACTAAATTGTTTAAGAAAACAATCAAACAAACAAGAAAATAAACAGTCAAAATATCTATGAAATCGATCATCCAGCCAAGTTTATAGTAGTTTCGTTTAATAAATTATAGTGGATATTTTCAAAGTTAAAGATCAAAACATAAATGGTATAGGTAAGAATATCATTTTATCATATGAATTTCTAGCTAATAAAGCTCAAAGGCTATGATTTTGATTAAGTATACATAGAGGCAGCCCTCAAACCAAAATAATAAAGCTTAAAGTCTATTTTAAATACCATAAAAAAGCTATACTCTATTAGCACATACTTTTCTTATTTTCTTAAAAATATCAAATGCAATCATAAACAATAAGTTGAATGTGGAAAAGTTTAATTAAATGGGAAACTTAAGCCAAAGACAGAATTTTCACAAATTATTAATTTAAGTCAAAATAAAATGGATATAAATAAAGCATATAGTGTCGTCACTTGTCTCATCACACGATGGTTATTTTAAGTACCTATCCATTCAACATTGAGAAGATACTGCAAGTAAAAGCAAATGTTATTTAATTTCTTTCACTTTCCCCACATGTTGTGAAATCTTTGCTTTCTGTAGGGTTCATCATTTGCTTCTGTTTCGAATAGTCATTTCAGTGAGTTAAAATTCCCTTGCACTTTCAAAGTGCACACGCAGGCAAAGAGCCTGCCTTTATGTTTTCTTTGTGGAACAGCGGGTCAGCGCCTTTATAATTTGTACAGCAATGTTGAGAAGTGAAGATTGTCCCCTCTCACAGTGTGTGACACACATTTGGCTGCTGCCCCATCAGCTCGGTGTATGAGTTAGTATATATGTATGGATGTGCCTTATACCCAGCTGCGACCAAAAGCCAGTCAAATGTCTGGCACACCCATGGAGCAGCAGCGGCAAACAAACCAAGCAATACCCCATCCAGTCAAGCCAGAGAGTCCACCAGCCACCAGCCAGTCGACCAACAGACAGCCATCCAGCCAAGATGTGTAAGCCACAAAAATACTTGACAATTTGTTTGCAATACATTTTCCGCTTCACTTTTTGCTCGCTGCTCTTCCAACTGTTACTCCTCTTCTCGTCGTACTTCGGCTCCTCCTTTATGTATTTGCCATTTCTTGCAGCATAAGCATTTCGTTCGACAGATTTTGTGTTTTCTGTTTTTTTTTTCTTTTTTGCTTTACTTTCTTTTATTCTGGTTTTTGTCCTTGTGCCACACTTACTACATACTTGCCCCCCTCCTACAGGGTTCTTCTGCGTCTGCCTCTCAGAATAGAGGAGAACAGAAACTATTATGGCTGGGGCTGAAAGATAAAAGAGGATAGAAGAGCAGAGAGAGAGGCAATAAGTTCATAAAACAATTGGCTCCATTTGCTGTGATTTTCATTGCCTGCCATTTGTGTGACCTGCGAGATGACCATGCCTCGGTCCGCTCCACAACCACCCCATAAACCCAGCTTGGTCTGGCTCTGGTCCCGGCCCTTTGATCCCCTTGATCCCTAAGTGACACATGCTCCATGCCTCATGTTTCACATTGTTGTTGTTGTTGTTGTTATTGCTGTTGTTGCTGTGATTGGAACTGAACTGTGCTGTGCACTTGGGCCTTAATTGGTTTGTTTATATTGGCGCCCCCGGGTAGATGCAATCAATTGCACACAATGATGGCAATTACTAGACACTACACTACACTACAAGCTCCGCTTTAGTCAAAGCAAAACCGCGCCCCTCTCCCCACAGACAAACACACACAAATAATTAATAATTTTTGCCTTTTATGTTGGATAATTGCTTCGTATTTGTAGGCAATTTACTATTTACCAAATGATAACGAGACACAAACAGCACTCAGGAGTAGGCGCAATCACAATCCCCTAATACCCACATACGCTCTTCCTCCACCACACCATCTCCATTAACCCCTTTCGCTATGGCCTCCTTTCTGGCTTCATTGCGTATTCAGTTAGTGTGAGTGTGTGTGTGAGTGTGTCTGTAAAGTGGCTTCCCAATGCCAATTGCAATCCTGCATCCTAAGGATATATTGAGGGACCTGTTAACAAATATGTGCATGAAAGGTAAATAGCTAGGTGACTCTGAAGACTCAACTTGGGACTGGGGATGAAAGAAGGATTTAGCTTAAATATGCGGTAATTAGCAAGAAATTTTGCCAATAAGCCAAGTAGGTAGTAAGTAGTTCTCAGCTCAGAGAACCAATTGGAACCTGCCAATTGGAAGTCAAAAATCAGTGCAAATGGATGCTAGCAAAACTTAATTGCCAACTTAATGAAGGCAATATATGTTCAGAACACGATCTGAAATATATACACACATATATATTTCAACATTCCCAATCAAATATTGTGTAGAAAATCATGATTGGACTAAAATTGAGGAATAATTACCAAGGCGAAGCTTGGCCAATATGATTGTATATCAATGAAATATTTTATATATATACAAATAGATAGACTTTAGGTGTGTGAAAATTACAATTAGTTCACTTTGCATACCATAAACTACATTGTGGCAACTAGACAAAGGACTTGGGAGCTCGTTTTGCTAATTATAATATGTTTCTTCTTATTTAAATAATAGTTTCTATTGGATTACAAGGAAAATGTAAAGTACGTTTTTGGTTAGATATTCACAAAAAGAAAATTACAATTAAATTAAAACCAAATGAAGCAATTATGAAATTAATATTTATATTACTGAGTAGTACCTAGGAATAGTCTATATATAAACAAAAACATCTCAAGATTAAGCCCAAGTTTTATTTTGGCTTTAAAATGAAGTCTATGGTGGAAAGAGATTTGAAAATTGTTTATATGTAAATAAGGTTTTATAGTTTAGATAAACAGGGAAATGCAAAAACATCGCCTTATTGTTAGCTTATTATTTCAGCCCTCTCAAGGTTCATTGAATGATTGTCTATTGATAACCTATTGATATTACTTACTTGTAAAACGTACATATAACTAAGTTTAAGTCAAAGTTCTGACCCTTAAACTGAGGCTATATACCAGAAAGTAGCAAAATGTCAATATAATTGAATCAACTAAAAGACTAGAAGGGTTCTTATCCTCGATTGGCTTACAATCTTGAAGACAAGAAGAGGAAATAGTTTAAAGTTTTTTCTCTTTTTTCCTCTTTAAGAATATTTCTGTTATTTCTCCTGGTTTTAAAGCGTTTTTAAAGTACTCTAAGTACATCTCAGATGACTTTATTTTAGCCAGATTTTTATTTCATTATTTAGTTTTTTTTTTCAACGAACTTTGCTATAAAATTGGATTAAGCATTTACCAAAGAAAAGTGAAATAATTCTTTTAATTGTTTTTTTCTTGTAGGCCACATTTATGACTTCCGGAAATGCTGGTTAAGTTTCAAGTTTATTTTTAACGAAAACTCTGGCAAAAGTATTTCGACTTCACTATAATTTCGGTAAAGTTTTCTTGCGATTTTAATAGTTTTCTTTTGCGCCGGAAAAGAAGCGATTATGTAATCAAAATAAAGCAATTTTTGTGGCTTTAGGATGGATGGACAGTGAAGTTGATTTAAAGATGGTTTATGGTGTTTGTGTTGTGGGTCATCATTTTACAGGTAAAGTGTTTATCCCAAAATAACATTGGCACAACATGACCGGGGCGAATGGCTAAAGGAAGCTCATAAAACCACATGAATAGGATGATTTGTCCTCTCCACGCGTTTATATTAACCAAATGAGCTGTTTATGTAAATGTGCTTGCATATCAAATTAAAACCCATAAAAAGTTTTTATGGACAACAACCAAGGCCCAGATTTTCTTTCTTTCGTTCGCTGATTTTTTTTTTTTTTTTCGTGATGACTTCATTGACCGAGACATAAAAATTTAGCTATAGCCACTCCTGCAGACCTCAAGTTGAACTCAATTTGAACCGAATTTGATGGCCAACAAAATAAATCATTTCTAATTACTAAAGCCAGCAAGCAACAGAAGGGCATCATTATGAATGCTACTACTTCTACTACGACTACTACTTTTGGTGACTGTTGAGGCCACCTAATTGGCCAAGAGGAGCTAATGAAATTTTATGTGGCGGAGAGCAACAGAGACGGGCTCAATGAATCAATGCACGTTTGAATCAGAAGAATTCACTCTCTCTCTCTCTCTTTATTTGTAGGCCTCAGGGCATTTGATGAGATGTAACAGGTTTATTTTTTCTTTCTCTGTTTTATGCACTACGTGACCATAAATACTTGGATGAAAAATATTAAGAATTGGAATTGGCAAGGCAAACCAGAGCATAACTGTGAAATAACAATCCACATTCCACTCATCATGCATCCTTTCGACCTACCTCACCCAATTTACTGACTATGGAAAAAAATCACAGATGTTTTGGTAAAAATGTTTATTTCTTTGTTGTTCTTTAGTTGTGAATTCGTTTAAAATAATCCATTTGGTTTAAAAAGTATTTTTCCATACCTGCATACTTGTTAAAGCATTTGTCTTTGATCAAACAATAGAGAAGTTTTTGAAACTTTTATTAATTTTCCAACAATAAACGAAGCTTCTATGGTAAAGACAGGAAATATATAAAAATGTGAAAAATGTGCATCGAGGTATACAAAATAAATTGTTTGTAGGTAGTTGAGTGTCTTAAGGACCAATTGCTTCTAACTAACAATTTAAGGATAAATTTAAGTTCTACCTATTAATTACTTGAATAAAACCCTTTATTACTATCAAAGTTTGTTTATGGTTTGTTTACCTATGCAAGATTGGTTTGAAGCTTGTCAATAAAACTACTTCAAACCACGTGATAGAAATTCTCCTTTTTTCATTTAATGCAAAAAAACAAAAATGTTTTTCATTGCTTCTAACTAATTTAGAACTTCTTATGTTGGTATCTTTAAAAAGTCTTAAAGTAATATTATCCAAGGATTTCAATCACAGGACATTACAAAACTTCTTTAGATGATGTCTTAAAATGCAAATACTTGTACAGCTTGTTGCATATTTTAGGGAGTAACAATCTTCCCTTGGGCATAACAAGGACGGTAAAAGAAAATACTTCTAATTATTAAAGTTTTATATTAAATTTGGATCTTAAGACTCAATCAAAGGTTTCAGATATTTCTTAAACGCAGCCCAAAAGTATGCACACAATTTTACATTTTATGCAAAAATAAAGGATCGGATGGTTTCAAATGATTGAAAGTCAAGCTATTTAAATATGTTTTCTTAAATTAATAAATGGTATTTTTTTTGCCCACAGTGCACTTTACCTACCGAAAGCATTGGCTTTTGCTGTCGGCCTATATCAAATAATTACCGGAACTTGAACGTATAACCAACAGTTTCCGTTGCGCGATAGGAGGCAGGACCAACAGTCGTGTTGGCAGGTAAAAAAAAGAGTGGCCCTCCAAGTCGGACTATAAAATATATGGGGCACATTCATACACACGCACACATTCACACAATCCACAGGATTGCTGTGGCTATTCGATCTAGGGGCGGGTTAAGGGGAGCAAAGAGTGGTAGATAGTGTATTGCACATGTCCGTTTATAATAATTCAACATGCAAACGAAAACCGTCAATAAAATAGTTATGTATATTTATTTAAAGCCCTTTTTCTGGCTTCCGGAAAATTGGCGAATATTATTTTAAGCCATATGAAATATATTTACTTGCCTATTTTTTTTTGCTGTTTTTTGTCTGGGATGTGTTTTTTTTTTTGTTTTGTTGTGACAACGCTTTGGAAATTATGCTAATGTGTGTGTGTGTGTGTGTGTGTGTGTGTGGTCGCTCTATTAGCATAAAGTGATTTTGATGAGGCACCAAAGTGGACTTTATGGTTGGCTGACTTCAACACTGATTAGGGTTATGTCGATATGGACCATAGGCTTAACATCATGCGACTGCCCATATATATTGTGATGTGTCTTTTTGCCTTCTTATGTTCCTTTTGTGTTTTTGTTTTTTTGCGTAAACGGAAAATAAATTTACAGATTCAGCCATTTGTTTATCATGCAAGTATAAGAGTGAAAGGATATAAGAGAGAAAGTTTTCTCTTAATGTGGCGGAAGAGATAAAAGTTGGAGCACTTTTCTGCTCTTTCTCTCTTTTGTTTTTTGTGATTATTCTTTTGGTTAGGTTGGTCAACATTTTGTTTTCAGCGACTGTCAATTTGATATGCTAATGTTCAGAAAGAAGAGGTGGGAAGGAGTCGGGTTCCTGACGTCACAACTTTTCTTGTTGCTTATTTATGACAATAAACTCAAGTGGAAGTGGGTTAGAGAAGAATACACAGAGAACGAGAAAGAACGAGGGAGGACGAGCAAGTGGAAAGGGAAAAAGAAAATTTACTTTAAGCCAAAGGATAACATGACAAACTAGTTACGTGCATAAATAATATTTTCCCTTTTAACAGGTATACTACTACTACTACCTACCTATATTTTTGTTAGTCCTCTCTTCGTCCGGTTCTAGTTGTACGTGCTGCGTGTGCACTTGATGGATGAATATTGTGTGTGGTGTGGATGGAACGGAGTTTGAAGGCGGAGTCATTGGCTGATGTTATGCATATGTAAATATGACCAAAAAGGGACACAGAGGGAAAGAGTGGGTGAGAGAGAACCGTTTGCCCAGTACGCGTTGAGGCGTGTGTTATGAAAATGCAATAAGTTAATGCTATCAAGTGTTCCCTAAGCGTATCTAAAGTGTTTTACTGCTCTGCTCTAAAAACTAATAACAGGAAAAATTATACAAATGAAGAGTTGAGGGCAGTAATAGCCATATAGAGTAAAACTGGGTATATTAAAGTCAAGGAAATGTGGAAAATGTTCCAAAAATAATATAGTTTTCTTGATCAGGCTTACCTAGGGGTATACAACATATAGCTATATTCACTACTATTTATATTTTTATAAGACACGGATGGTTTCTAGCTGAGGGCATGTTTATAATTGGGAAATGGTGGAAATTGTCCTCTAAAGTATGCTAAGCACAGCCAAAGAAGTCTATGAATGGATTCAAAAACGCCCTTTGGAAACTAAAGTCGATTTCCTGATAATGACTAAAGTTTGAAAAAGAGTTTTCAACTCACATTTATAACATTAAATTCTACTGTTACATTACAATATTTTTTTTTACCGAAAAAAACTAAAGTTATTGAGTCATATGCTTACTTTTAGGCTGCTTTTTTAATTGTTATAAAACTGTTTTAAACGTTTAAGTATCATTAGAATGCAAAGACTAGTCAAAGAATTTTAAACGAGACTAAACGACTATAGCGTGTTAGAAAGCGTTTCCAACTACATGGTTTTTCAAAAGTCATTCCTAGTTTTCACATAAAGAATTTTGTCTATTGCCCATTGCATACTTTTGTGGGCCCATTTTCTATGTTTCACATCCCTATAACAATCACTGATTCCAGGGTATGCAAAATTCGTGACAACAACTAACTCACTTGGCTTTTAATAGTTTTTTCCTCGACAAATATTCACCGTTTTACTATATATTTTTTGACCATAATTGCTGGCCCCATTTTGCCTCATAGGAAACGAGGCAGAGATAGAGTGAAGAGTGTAAAGCCTTGTTAACTGCCTTCCCCTCTCTCTGTGCCGGGACAAACAAGATTTATTTGCATCAGCTTTAGGCGACACACATCAGCGAAAGAGACCAAAAGTAAAAAAAACACAAAAATTTCAATTTTAAAAAAATTGTGTTTGCCAAATTAATTGTTGAGAAAAAATGCCTTTATATAGTAGGTAGGCTATATATAAAATTATACATCAACGCTCTCGAGGAAGACGGACGTGTTTTTTTTTAAGCTCCCGCGTTTTAACTGATTTTATAATTTTTTTTTATTTTGTGTTATCGGCATCGCGATCGAAAATTATAATTATAATATTAAATCTAACTTGCACCATATCACTCGTTTGCGTTTTTGTGTGTTTGTGTTAATAATTTTTAACAACCTTAATTCTGTTAAAACCTTTGTTGGTTTTTTTCTTTTCTTTCTCTCTTTCCCACCTTTTTTTCTTTCTTGTAAATCACAAGCAACGCTCATTTGTTGTTGTCTTGAAATTTCTGTGAGTTCTTGTTGCAGTGTTTTTGTTTTTGTGATTTCTAGCTCCCGCGCTCGCGCTCTTTAACTTATTTTTTTTTTTCTCTCGTTTTCGTTTCACTTGTCGCCGTTATTTGCGCTCATACTGCAGTCTGTTGTGTGTCTGTAATTTAGACTCTATAGTGCTCTCTTTATCTTTTAACCCTTGTGCACCCCCAATATCTCGCTTTCTTATTATTTCTGGACCTCAGAGTGAGTTATATATTTTAATACCAATACATATCTCATTTTTATTTGTTTGCTTACTAATTCATCTAATTAACTCATAATGCCTGTCTGTTCGGTTAAAAATTGTTTGCAGCCCGCCCCACCCCTGAATAGTTTTATTTACTGTTGGTTGTGTAAAACTACAGTACATGTTAAGTGCGCCGGCTTTACATGCAGGGTAAAGGATCTTTTAGATCAAAAAAAGGGTCTCAAATGGGGATGTGAGTCATGCCGTATCGTGGAAGATGAAATGGAACTTTTCATGCGGCAAACAAAGGATAACCTGATGAGTCTGTCCGCCAGTTTTCTTAAACTCTCGCAAGAGTTTAAAGCTGTCGAGTCTCAGTTTAGTAGTTTAACGCTACTGACTGAGTCTCGAAAGCGTAAGAAGGCAGGAGAACAGACTTCTGATTTGTCCTTGTGTTTGCCGGTCTCCACATCTATATCGGTTCCGACGCCTTCTCAACCAATGCAAACTCCAATTCCGCAGACGATGTCTGTAGTGTCCGTTTTGTCTGGGCAAGAATCTACACCCATGGATTTTGCCGATAGGGATTCTAGTGATAGTAGTGCCGGAATGCCACTTGTTGCAACTGATGCTACAATTAATGCGGTAGCTGATGCAATACCTGCAATGCCGAAACCATTGGTGGGAGTGCCACCTAAAAAACACATTTTTGTTTCGAGACTTCTCCCTGATGCTACATCGGATGATGTCATGGCCCACATTCGGGCTAAACTGAATGTCTCCAATATATCAATAGAAAAGTTCAAATTTTCATATTCTAGAGAAATTTCATCTTTTAAAATCAGTGTTCCAATTGAGTTCTTTGACTGTATCTGCAGTTCTAGCTTCTGGCCGAAAAGCTTAATTGTGAAGGAGTTTACATCCAGAAAAAAGAAGACACGGGGCCAAACAAGGATTCCTTCACCATCTATTCCTCTTTCTTCCTCATCTATTCCCACTCCTTCCTTATCTATTCCTTCTTCTACTCTATCAAAAAACTAACAACTTCCTTCTCTGTCGGCTATCAGAATGTCAGAGGCCTTAATACTAAACTTACTAAACTCTTTGTAGATAGTCTGTCTTTTGATTTTGACCTAATTGTCTTTACTGAGACTTGGTTAAAACCTGACGTTTTTGACGCCACAGTTCTACCCTCTAATTTCAATATTTTTAGACGTGATCGTACTGATCGTAGGGGTGGTGGAGTTCTTATTGCTGTAGATTCCGCCCTATCATCGGGTCTGATAACAATACCTGTCTCAAGTACTATCGAATTTATATGCGTTAAGGTATCTTTTAGTCGTTTTTCCATTTTTGTTACCTGTTCTTACATTCCGCCCCAATCGGAATGGCCAACCTATTTACTACACTTAGATTCTATTAAATTTATAGTTGAACTACTTTCTGACAGAGACTTATTAATTGTCCTAGGGGACTTTAACCTGCCCACTATGACTTGGTCAACAGTTAATGGTAGCAAAACGTTGCTGCCCTCTGGGTGTCATGATTTTATTGATGGTCTGCTTGAGCTTTCGTTGGCCCAGCTGAATTCGATTTCTAATACGTCTGGCAGATTTCTGGATTTGATTTTTACTTCTGATCCTAGCTTTTGTGAAGTATCTAGAACTAGTCCAATGGTGTTACCAGAGGATAGTTATCATCCAACTTTAGAGTTATCTATTGAGTTTCCCAGCCGCGAGCCCATCTCCGAGTGTGATCCTACGGTAAGCACCCGATGTTTTCGGAAGACTGACTTTGTCGCACTAAACAATGCCTTTCTTAATACCGATTGGACTAATTTATACACTTGTACGGATATGAATTCCGCCATTTCTTTATTTTATACCACTGTTGACTCGATCTTTAATGACTGTGTACCCCTAGTGTCTCCTGTGGTGACGCAAAAATCACCATGGTTTACGCGGGGGCTGTCAAAACTGAAGAATCTTAAGTCTAGGTATTACAAAAAAAAAAAAAAAAAAAAAAAAAAAAAAAAAATATAAAGTCACGGGTCTATCATCGGATCTGTCTCGTTACTTGGTTGCTAAATCGAATTTTATTGTTTCTAATTCTAAATGCTATAATAATTACTTACAACGTTGCAAGTTGCAATTCTCCGAAAATCCTAAAGAGTTCTATAGTTTCGTTAACTCAAAGCGAAATTCTGTCTCCCTTCCATCGTTTGCAGTTTTTAATAATGATTCGGCCTCTTCTGATCAATCTATTTCTAATTTATTTGCTAACTTCTTCTCGACTACGTACATATCTACTAAGTACAACTCTAGCCAGATATATCCATATCCTATAACGAAATCCAACTGTATTCTTAATCCTATTATAACGCAAAGTTCGGTAGCTAAGGAACTAATGACGATTAAGCCGGTATACTCACCGGGCCCAGACGGTATTCCCGCTTGTGTCCTGAGGTTCTGTGCGGAGTCATTGTGCTCGCCTTTACTTAAGCTTTTTGAGTTGTCCATTACACTGTCCGAGTTTCCAACTATATGGAAGGATTCGTTCATTTTACCTCTTCACAAATGTGGCAATAAATCCGACGTCACTAATTACAGAGGAATTTCTAAATTGTCAGCGATACCTAAACTGTTTGAGAAAATTATGACGTCTCAAATACAGCATTTATGTAAATCTATTTTTTCGCCATACCAGCATGGGTTTGTCAAGAATAGGTCTACCACAACTAACCTTTTACAGTTTACATCTTTTGTAATCCAAGGTTTTAAGAAACAAAAGCAAACTGATGTTATATATACGGATTTCAGTAAGGCTTTCGATTCGGTAAACCATGCCTTACTATTACATAAGCTGAATTTAGTTGGCTTTCCGGATGCTCTGCTTGCTTGGATTTTACAATATCTAAGCAATAGGAGGCAGAGGGTTCTTTTTAGGTCCTCTCTTTCTAAGATCATTTGTGTTGAATCGGGAGTCCCACAGGGCAGTCACCTTGGCCCATTATTATTTACCATTTTTATTAATGATCTCCCCACCGTTCTTTTAAATTCCAGAGTTCTTATGTATGCCGATGATGTAAAAATCGCTAATCGCATCGTAGACTCTCTCTCATGTCATACCTTGCAAGCTGACCTGAATGCTTTTCAGGGGTGGTGTAGGACTAACTTGTTATCTCTAAACTGTTCTAAGTGCAAAGTTATGTCTTTTTATAGAGGTTCTCCCCAATTAACGAGTTACTTTTTAAATAATTTCCCGTTAGAAAAAATTAATAATACTTCCTTGGTTGTAAAAGATTTGGGGATCTTAATCGACCACAAACTTAGTTTTAATCAGCATATATCGACTACTGTTAGTAGGGCTAAGAGTGTTCTTGGCTTTATGAAGCGCTGGTCGAAGGAGTTCAAGGATCCATATATTACCAAAATACTTTTTACTTCTTTAGTCCGCCCCATATTAGAATATGGATCTTGTGTTTGGTCTCCTCAATATGAGTTTTATCAAAACAAATTAGAATCTGTACAAAAACAGTTTTTACTCTTTGCCCTTCGTGATTTGCGCTGGGATCCAACTGTACAACTTCCATCTTATTCTAGTCGACTTCAGTTAATTAACCTTCCTTCTTTAACTAATCGTAGAACAATGCTTGGTGTAACTTTTCTTTACAAACTTTTGAATGGTGAGATTGACTCTTCCGAGCTGTTGAGCCAAATTAACATTTCTGTTCCATCTAGAAGGACCCGCAATTTCACACCGCTTATACTTCCCACTTGCACAACTAACTATTCTCTGCATGAACCTTTTCGTATACTATGTAGTGACTACAACAGACTTTGGCACGTTATCGGTTCCGAAACATCGCTTCCGGGTATTAAAACTGCGATCTTGTCATTCCTCGCTCGTAATTAGTTGTAATCATCTTTATTTATACCTATCCTGTTTTCTTTTTATATGTAACCTATTATCTCATTACATTTAATATTTTCTATTTCTTTAGTTTAATTTATGTTTATATATGTAATACGCCTATGCCCTTAGGTCGGAGTGGGTAGAGGTTGTAACATTAACTTTACTTAGGGTCATTCGTAACAGGCCCGGGCCTGGTGTCATATGGGCCACTTGTTCGTACTGAGCGTTGTACGACTACGTCTATATAAAAAAAAAAAAAAAAAAAAAAAAAAAAAAATATTTATATGTAATACAATTAGTTAGAGGCAGCTTTGTGGTGGCCGCCAGTCAGCTAATAGAACATTTGTTATTGTTCTAGCGTTTATTTATGACACGGAACACAAAGAGACGGTCGAATGAGAAGGGGCGGGTAGGGGGATAATCTAGCACGTGGCCCCATTTAATTTGCCATACGTCATTTCCGTTTGACGATGACATTTAGCTATAGACCGTGGACCAGAGACCACGTGACATCGCCGGGACACACTAATTGCATTTCAATATACTGACTTTGATCGGAATCAGGCGACATCGGAGGATGCGCGGCCACGCGACGAGATAATGGACTAAAACGCGCAAATAATTAACTACATCAAATGCGACATGGCCAGAAAACGAAATCAGAGCGAGGGAGAGAACGTCACAGAGTGTGGGAGAAATGCCAGCCGAAACATTTCAAGGACATGGCGAAAAATTGCAATTTCAAAGTGACATGTGAACATCGGGATATTTGCATCTCCTTGGTATGTCAATAGATAAATGGTCATTAAATTCTAGCTAACAAAAACCGCAAAAATGTTTGACTTGTTTATGACCATGACGAGGTCGACGACGAGGACGACGACGACAGAAAGTGAACTAACTTTTTGGCCAGACAAATAAACAAGCAAACAAACATCCGCAAGGATAACACATCCTTGTGGCTAAGAATGCTCTGGAAAATTCCTCTTGCTTAGTCCAAAAACCTGTGTGCGTTTTTCTAATTAACAAACCAAATGCGATGGAAGCTGGCAAACAAAAATAAATTACACTTTATGGCAGGGCCAAGCAAACACCAAAAACCAAAATGGTAAACAAATTAAATTGGAAAAATATGTATGCACATACAAAAATATCTACCTATATATATATATATGTTGTACAGGTACACACAAGCAAACGAAATGCGTAGAGAACACAATTATTTTGCCCAAAAGTATGCAATACAAAAAGATGGCGAAATGCTAGAATAATGGAGTTTTATGTTTTATTTTTGATCTGCGGGATTAGCTGATTTTATAATTTGCTTTGAATTTTATCATGTGTGAAATAATAGCGTTTAATTTATGTAGTTCTTTGAATGGAATAATGATTGTATAGTAAAGAAAAATTTTCTAATTTCGTTTTAAATTGTAAATTTATATCGAAAAGGTTTACGCAAATTTAATAATCGTAAATTTATATCGAAAATTTAACAATCCAGCTAATCTCTAAAACTATTAAGTAAGAATTGTTTCACATATTTCCTTTTTATATATACACCAGAAATCAATTCAGGATTTACTTTCTTAATCAATAAATTGCGAATGGAATTTTGGAAATCAACTGAATACTAAAGAGAAACCGTAAATTTGTATATATACCTCATGTTGATAAATTTCGAGAATGTGGTAGAAAAAAAGACACAAGGGAAAATGTTAAATTTTTGGAGTGTTCTACATGGAAAAGTTTTGTAATTCTATGAGCTAGAGTTCTCTTACTATAAATAATTTATTATAATACTAAGTGTAATACTTTCAATGAAGTACCTACTTTTATTTTAAGAAGATTTATTCTTTTAAAATATATTTTTCAAGTTATATTCAGGTCTGAATGGGACTAAAAGTAATTGAAATCATCAAACAAACGTGACTTATTTTTCAACTAAATCAGAAACAACTATCAAAAATACAAACTTTTGTTAAGTAGTTAAAAAAGAAAACATAAAAGTGTCAGAATATTTCTATAGAGTATTGAAATGTCATAACAAGGAGTGGATAAATTTTTGCCAATTCATTTTGTTTTATTTTTGAGTGTGTTTCAAATAATATAGTTGAAATTAATTTCCCCCTTGAATCAACCAGCAAATATTTATTTACAATATCCAACAGGGAGAAGGCTAAGAGAAAGAGCTGCTGAAGCAGGACGAACACTAGCAACATGGCCAATAAAACAGAACAAGCAACCAAGCTGGCTAGTTTTGGGGTTTAGAAATAGTTGTGAGTAAATAAGCTAAAAACCCAAAAACTTGAATTTAATAATAAACCAAGTGAGTGGCTCAAACAACTCCTCCTTTATGTTTGCGTGTGTGTGTGTGTGTATGTGTGTATATGTGCCTGAGTATGTTTTGGAAAATGCTCTCAAATTATTCGGGTAGAAAAGTGGCAACATATTTGAAAACTTTTCCAATCAATGCCGGGGCTATTAATAATTTATTGGCTGTTTTAAAACTCTGCCACACACACACACACACTCGACATACACCCCAAAGCAGCGTGTGGGTGTGTGGCTTAGGTGTGGGATAGTGGTAGAGTGTGCCAGTGTTTTTTTTACTGTTTAGTAATGACGATTATGACCAACATAATAATGACGACTACAATGATGACGAGAACGACGATGATGATGATGGCTTCAATCAAAACTTTGGTAATTTGTATACTTATAAATAAAATTAGTTTATTGAAACGCTTGGGAAATAATATTATAGGCAAAGCAAAATTGATATATTTTTATGTCGTCTTATATTGAACGAAAGGATAAAGCAGAAGCAAATTTAATGTTCTTAGTTGATTATCCCATCAAAATTCAATAAATGTTATGACTTTGATTTGTGTCGTTTTCGTTTTGCTAAGTGAAAATATAGAGAGTAAGTTGATGTTTAAGCAAACTAGTTATTTCATTTACGATTTGTTATAAACCACAATTATTTCTTCCTAATCTTAAGCAAGTTAGTTTAATTGTCTATTAATTTTAGCATTGACTAGCGAATTGTCATGGTTCAAATAAACAAATTCTAAAGTCATTCTACATATACAGTGTAAACTCTTATATTCTACATAACTGTATTTCTTTCATTTATAATAATTAACTTTTAGTCAATTATCCTGACAAATTTTTTTGCAATGTTGTAATGTTTAATAAGAGAAAATAGAAAGAATATAAATATAGTTTTTTCTCCAAAATAATTTTTAATCACAGTTTTGGATTCCGAAAAATTGTTGTTTATTATTATATTAATTTCCAACTCCAAAACGACTTGAATTAATATGAATCGGAAATAAGAACAAAGATATTAATAATTAGTTACTAATTTGATTACATTTGAAGAATATATAGCTCTGATACATCTAGGTTTTTTATTCGAAGACCAATATTTCTAAAAATTTTTGTCTCTTGTTGATTTAAATATTTATAATGAAAAATGAGATAATAAATTTATAAAAAGTAAGATTTATTTATTTTATTCTATTCAAGTAGTATGCTTAAATCTCTTGAGAAATGATTTAAAAGAAAGATAAGAATTCTAAAAAAAATTTATATGATTTTTAAATTGATTTTAAGATATATAAAATTTATCAGTGGCAATAAGTGAATCTCTGTCAATTATTGTTAAAAAAAAATCAATTAGAGTTATAGATGAAACCATAATAAGATCATCTGAATGGATTAAAATCATGTGAAAGATGATACATATATGTACAGTAGATAGTTTAATGTGCAATACCATTTAAATCTTTCTCGTAGAAAGTTATTCTAAATCTAAATCCAATTTTTGTCCAAGCATCTCTTATTAATTGCTTTGAAATTTTATTAGCTTAACATTTTTAATTGCAATGTTTATACATTTTGATAATTGTTTTAGCTATTGAAATAGTTTAATTACCTGAAATAGTTAAGCATACTTTAAAGCTTAAGTGAGATGGAAACTATTTTGCCACACTTGAGGCTGGCAAAAAAAAGCCTCAATACATAAAAATATATAGTTTCTGTGTATGTGAGTGTGTGTGTGTATGTACAAACTGTGGTTAGTTTTTCCTACCCGTTAGCTGTAAAAATCAACAACAAATTGGCATGCGTAAAAAGTAGCCCAGCCTAGCCTATATACAGACATATATAGAGAGTTGCAGTTATATTCAATTAAAAATCCCAACACATGACCGACATAAAAAAAAGAGAGAAAGAAAAGTTTAACCGAAAAGAGAAAAGGAAAAAAAATGCAAATTGTATTAGCAGAGGGGTTTCCACATGCTTCAGGCTAGCTTAGGTTGATATTACGTTTTGGGTTTTTTTTTGTGTGGGGTGATGGAAAACTTTTTGCCCAGACTTGAACATAGTTTTAGGCCCATTTGGCTATATGGAAAATTAGTTTGTGCATAGTTTTTTAACCAAAATTTTTAAAGTTTTCATTTCAAATGCCCCAATTTTAAAAAATAACAACAGCAAATCGTATCATCTGCTCAGATGCCAAGGGGACACATATATTTGTACTAGTTGCAAAATACCCGTATTAAATCGGTATGCTAGTTGATGATACTTATTTCAATTCTTGTTGATGCACTTGCACTTCATATTTGCTCAACGTTGCATAACAATCCCATAGCCAAAGTCCAATCGAAGTGGGGATTTTCCTTTGTTGGCTAAAAAGTGCACAAAGGAGACAAGATAGGGAAGAACGGTTGGGAGGCGGGGACCAAACTGGGCGTGCCACAACAGATGCAATGTTGACAATGTTCGTTGCTGCTGCTGCTGCTGTTGCTGGTTCTGGTTCAGTTATTATAATGCTCAAGATCCTTACCCTTACCCAAACCCCCAAATGCTTCAATGCCCCAATACCACCCTCAAATCTCTTGGCCACCGTTGGTGGACGCAGCCGCAACAGCCGGTGCCTGGAGTAGGAATTGCAGTTGGAGTCAGTCTCTAGTATCTGTGTATAGTCCGGGGGTCTGTGATGTTCTTCTTCTTCTTCATCTACTTCTTGCACTGTTGCCAATTGTTGCCCATTTCCCGTATCCAATACATTGAAGCGTCCGTTCCAGCGTTTGCCGGAAGTTTGCTTCGCTTGGCTGGGATTACATTTTCCTGCTTGCGTCGTCGTCGTCGTCGTCTTCTGGTTCGGGGGGCCTTGTGTTTTGTCTGCTACACAGACAGAGACAGAGACAGCGACTGAAACAGAGAACTCTCCAATTCTGTGTCCTCCCCTCACCATACTCTTTTCGCCTCATCACACACTTTCTTCTACTTCTCCTCTTCTTTGCCTTTTCCTATGTAAATGCATTTTCATGTTTCTGCCATGGCTTATCCTTAAAGTCTATAAATATTTCGGTATATTGAAAAGTAAAATAAAGAATTTTTTATTTTTACGAGAAAACAATTTGTTGGATTTTTCGTGTTCTCTATAGATTTATGTGTGTGTGTATGAGTATCAGCTTTGCATATTGAAAAAGTGCTAATAAAAAAATAAAATACAAATTTGTACATAAAATTTGTTCAATTTTATTGCCAAAAAAACAACAAAAAGGAAACAAAGAAAACAACAAGTACAAGTCCAAGAGAAGCATTTTGAAATGTTCTTTATCATCTTCTGCTCCATGGGTATAATTCTGGCTTGTTATTAGTTAGGTGGGAGAGGGGACAGGGACAGGGAGTCCTTTCATATTGAATCCTTTTTAGCCATTAAAGCTGTTGGTTCATTAACATGAACCAAACCCCACCACCCCTTTCTAAAACCCATTGCAAATGCCGGACATTGGCGTCAGCAAATGAAATTATTTTTAATGCGTGTGCAAATGCACTCAAACACAGGCAAAGCACATCAACACACACCCATACACACCCTAAAACACCATCACACACATACACAAACGAAACCATAAATTATTAATTAATGCGTGAGCAGTTTCCCAGCATCTCTGGAATGAGTTTCTGTTTTTCTCCACCATTTAGGATTCGACTTTTTATACCCAGCATCTTTTTGTTGTCGAAAGGGTATATTTGAGTTCAGAAGGTTTCATTTTCGAATACATTAACAGCTTTGACTGAGTTTTCTTTATCTGCCCCACTGAGATCTCTGTTACCATTGCAATTAGAGCCATCAAAATGAATATGTCTTCAGATAAAGCATATTTCGATTGTTAATTGCCTTTTTGATTGATTATATTATAAACCAATTCACCAATTGAACTTAAACTTAATACACTCAATGACAAATTCAACATTAATAAGAATACTAAATTTCGGAAAACTCGATTAAAAAATGGCCAATATATGGAAAGATAAGTTTTTTAGCAAGATCTCTGTGGTATGCTAGGAGGGCCAAAGTATAAGTAGGTATGCGAATATTCTTCACTTAATCAAATTTCAATAAAATTGGTCGACAATACTTTGACAATGAAATATGGTTTCAAATGTTTTGTAAGAAGGACATAGTTAAGATTATACATTTATTCCGATATTTTCTATTTAATGACCTTATAATCTAAGCGGCATCTTTTAGTCCACCATATTGAATAAAAACTGAATGAAAAATAGTCGATTTTTTTTGAAACATTAGTCGAGAATGTTTTGTGGGTTTCCACAATGAGTTTTCTGTAGCTTTGAAAACTGAACCGAACTTTAGTAAAATCTGATGACAAATTTTTAATAGAATCGTTTTTGTAGGAAGGATACAATTAACCGCAAGAAGCCTTAAGGAGCATGTGGTCTGAACATTCTATATTTCCGTAAACTAATATTTTTCAATATACCATTTTGTTAAATATAACAGAAATGAAAAATGGCTATAGATAACTAAATTCTTAATAGAATCGTTTTGTAGCAACGATTTAGTTGACCGCTAGAAGCGCTAAAGGATAAATAATAAAACTCACATCTCTTAATAATATTGAGGCAATATACCAAATTTTTGAAGAATCGAATGAAAAGTTGTCGAAACGTTTTGTTGTTGGTATCGCTAGTATCGGTAACGTGTGAAGGAGAAATTAATCCTTTAGAATTTTAAGATTTCTTCTCGCCTTGGCACAGGGTAAATCTAATTCGTTGCGACAATTCACTTACTTCTGTTTTTTTTTGTGTTTCTTTGCAAACTGCTGCACCAATGGACAATGGGCAAAGGTCAATGGCGTCAATGGAGTCTCTCTCTTCCTCGTGTCAGTGCGAAAAGAAGAAGCATCAACTTTGGTGGAACCTTAAATGCTTCGGTTTTTGGTTGGACAAATCTTTAAGCCTTTAGCGCTTGGTGCTCTTGATGAGCGAACGCAAGTGGATGGCAAACATTTAGATCCACAAAGGAGTAGCAGCAAAAAAAAACACATCCTTTTGCCACACTCACACACACTCACTCACACGCAGAGACAAATAGAAGGCAAAGAAAAGGGGTTACGTGGTGTTGGTGGTGCGGAGAGACAGAGCTATGCGGATGTATGCTGAAGTTGCCACGTTGTTGAAATCCTTTCTGTTTTTTTTTTTTTTTTTTTCAAAAAGAGAGCGAGAAAAAATAAGGAAAACTGCTTTTGCAAACACATTTTAACCTAATTTACAGTTAAACATTAAATATGTAAAGCACGTCAGTTTCTGTGTGAACGCGTTTGTATGTATATGTATGTGGACACAAAGGAGATGGAGGTAAGGTGGCAGTTGGTGGGGAGGGAGGGGGGGGGCACCCAAAGGGTTCCTGACATGCTTGCCCCGTGGCTGCTGTTGCAAAAAGTTACCTTATTAAATTGCCAATCGAAGCATGTAACTGTAAATTTGCATTGTGATGGGAACCAGCCCAGAACTAGAGTGAAAGCAGAGAGCAATGGGGAGGGGTAGGCGGTGGATAGGTGGGGTAGGTAATGGTGTTGTGGCAATGAAAATGAAATACTCGTAGGCAAATGTTGCTTAGCTGGCAGCCTGTAAACTGTACTTACTGGCTAAATATCATACACACACACACACACACACACAATGCGGCAATGCCCATAAAATCCAATACAAACATTTCTCATACGCACTGTTGCCTGCTACGAAAAGTGTAAGAAACAAGCTAGGAAAGGGAAGGGAGGGTGTGTGTGTGTGTGTGTAACAGAAAGCCTAATCGAAATTACATATGCAAAAAGTTAACAATCACGTTCGTTTCTAATCAATTATTTCCAGCTCAGCATGCAAAACTTCGCTCCATTTTGGGCTCCTCTTACATTTGGCTCCCCGTTTCTTCCTTCTCCTCACAAAGGGCGCCACGCCCTTGTGTGCATATTTAATGCGCGTGTAATTTTATTTATGATCAGCTGGTCACTGGCAAAGGCAAAAGGGGAGAAAGAAAATGAATAGAAGAAGAAGGATGTGAGAAGTTGTTGTAATTAGCCAAGATGTGTTGTATTTTGTGTGTGTGTGTGCGTGTGTGTGTTTGTGTATGTGGGTGTGGAAAATGGCAAAAGTGGTGAACCAAAATTAAAAGGAAAACGTGCATGGAAAACTGCACTCAAGTTTTATTTCGTATCTAAAATGTTAAGGCAAGGAATATACATACATATGTATGATTGGCCTACTTTGTAAACTAGGCTATCGTATGGGATGCAATTATCATGGCCTTGAGTAGACTGTCAAAGACAAGTCCATGGCTAACTACAAAGTTGGTTGTTAAGGAATAAAAGGTTGACTTTAATGATTGAATATATTTTCTTTAGACATGCCACTGGGGTCTGATAGAAACAAAAACTGAATGTCATGTCTCGGCATTACCTTAGTTTGGCTAGATGAATTGGACGTTCAATGACCACTCCAAAGTTAGACCAACTTAACAAGGCTTTGAAGAGCTTTTGAGTAAAGATAGATACGGGTCTAATTTTTAAAACAATGCTTGACAATTGCTAAAAAAAAAAAAATACATTATTCAACTTCATAAAAAAATCTATTATCTATTTTGTTATAAGAAATTGTCCCTAATTTCGGTCATTTTGTGTTTAAGTTTAGGCCCGAGCCGGCACGACAAACCCGAGGCCCATTGACTTTTGGCCAAGGCTCATTGGGTCCTTATCTAATTCTGAGCCATGCCAATGCTAAAGGTCGTTTTAGATATTGATTGGAGTAATTGAATTTTTTTCTTCATATTATTTGTATGTGTATTTTACAAATTGAAATTAATATGAATAATAAAAGATTATATACATTTATGTGTATCATGTAAAAAGTCTAAGGTTTTTAAAGGTATAAATTCGATTTAAAACCTTTGATTTCTGGCTTAACAGAGGTAAATTTTTTAACTAAAGAGAGCCTTCTAAAGTTCTATTGCATTTGGCATATATTAGCTAACTTATTTAAATCTAATGCTACAACTTTTCACTATGGCATATGAATTAATTTTGCTGAATTTATCGGCATCAATTTTTTTGTGATATCACAAATTAGCCATAACTCATTTATGCCGATAATCTTAGCAAATAAAACAAGTTAAACATTATTAATTGTAGGTGAATGCCGAACTCAACCGTTAATACAACTAAGGATTAATTTAATAAGTTCTTTTAAAGTACAAGCTTAAAATAAGTTAATTTTATAATTCGATAAACATTTTAATTATCGAGCCTTTGTTTTTGCCGGCTTTAGGATAAAATCAATCAAAGGTTATAATAAGATTAAAACTGCGTAACAAAAATTATAACTTTATAAAGTCAATCGCTATCAGTTTTTGCAAATCAATAAGGTTTAAGCAAAATTTCGATAGTTCAGTAAAGTCAATTCTGTTATTTAAAGGTATTTTAAGTAGTATTTATTGTAATGCTGATTTGTGTGATTTTTATTATACATAAAACTATATTATATAAGTTGTACATATTTAAGCCTCAAAGCTCTTAATGCCATATTACACAATATAAGAATCTTGAAAAATTGATTGCCTATAAAATAAAATAAAGTCACTTGAAATCAATTTAAAAAGTTGTAAAAAGTATTAGCCTATTTTCTTGTCTCTTTTCATCGGAATTTTACTTTGGTTTTCGAATTAGAAAGAAGCAAGCAAAACAAAAAGCAAGATAAATTTAAGTAGTACAAAACAAGAAACAACAATCTTTGAGTCTCAGCCTAGGTACTTAGACACACACACGCAAACACATACATACACTAACATACATATAAGTACTTATATAAGAAGTAAAGCAAATGCTTAGTTCGAGCTGCTTGAACACTCTTCAGCTAATCTGGCAGCCAAGGCCAACAAATGACCATTCATTCATAAGAATCCTGTTTCCACTAAAACCGGCAATGTGGATGGGGGGACATTGGGAGGATGGTAGGGGGTAAGGTCAATAAATAAATAAATATACGAACCAAAATAATATGTATATGTAGGTATATATATAAAAGTGGCAAAGCGGAAATGACGTGAAGTAAGTGAGGCGGGTTTTATTGAATTTCATGGCGAAAATACATCCACCCACACAGAGGAAGCAGGACTCGTCTCTGGGGCTAGCACCTTGAAGGAGCTACATAACATGCACATAAATATGAAACACGATCACCCTGGTGAAAACTGAAGCCCCCAAGAGGTCAGCAGTAGATGCTCTTTCTCTCTGCCTGGCTGAATGAGGAGGAGGAGGAGGAGAAGTAGTGAGAGAAGGGGAGAAGTTGCTATAGGTGACTAAGATTTACGCGCATTTGCGTAAGGGAATATTTACGCCTGAATGATGGAGTGTGGCCTCATGCCTGGCAACTAAAATCGCCCCCTGCCCCACTCTCTCTCTCTCACTCTTACCACACTTTCTCTAAGCCACTCAAGTGCAACTTTAAAAACTTCCTCCACCTGAAGAATCGGAAAAAGAAAAATGTATCGACTCAACCAAAAATACAGAAAAAACAAAAAGGCAGAAAAGCAAAAACTGTCGCTTCTGTCGCTTCCTTGTAAAAACCAAAGTGTTTGGGCTTTCATAGTGTGGGTGCATTTGGGAAAATTGGGGGGAAGGGCTGTGTGTGAGTTGTGTGTGAGTTGGGGGCGTGGCCGGAGGCAAGAACGTTACCGTCGTGCGTAGCACATTTTCCACATCAATGCGCGTTTATTTTACTGCTAAAGCCTTTACGAATGAATGAATGAGTGGCTTCGGAAAAAAGGCAGCAGCAGCAGCAGCCTCCAAAAGTCTCCAACTCCCCTCTCCTCTCCACCCTCTCTCTCTCTCTGCCCCTTTTAGTTGCCCCATCACTTCTGGTTGAAGTAGCTTACGCCTCCGGCTTGCCTTTTTTTTTCTCCTGCTTTCTCAAGCTTTTGTTTTAGTTTGATGCGAAGGCAAGAAAGAGAAAGAGCAAAAGAAATCAAATGCACATTTCCTACTCCCCCCTCCACCACCAACACCAACTTCCACATCCTTCCCTTAACCCCCCTTAAAGAAAAAAAATAAAAAGGAAGATGATATTACCAGTAAATGTGGCTGGTAAGTTTTTCAATTTAGAGTTGCAAACATATTTATTGATTTCCGGCTTCATTTTATTATTTTTTTTTTGTTCGTCGGTTTGGCAAAGTAATTAAAAATATGTTATAACCCCTTTTCTTAGGATGGGCACTAGGGATGGAAGGGGAAGGCTTGAGTTAGCTTGCATAGTTAATGATGATGTCCCGCCACCAACCGCCAATGCTTCTGCTGCTGCTGCTACTGTCTGTCTCTTTCGCTTTGTTTGCCTTGCTTGTGCTCGTCGTTAAGTCTATAATTAAATTATCTAATCTGCACTTCCCGTTACCAATCCAATCTGAAAAGAACTTTGTGGCTTTGCTACCAGTTTTTCACTTGCGAACACGCACACACACACTCACACACACACACAGAAAACCACGTCCAAAGGAAATACAGAAGCAGATAGATAAAACTGTATTTGAAGCTGCTCAAATCCTGTTCTTGTTTTCTAAAACGTTTTTATGAGCAAATCGTCTTCAATTATTGAAAGCAAAATCTTCATTTCGTCGTTTTCAAATTGTTGTTTTGGTTTTCGAAACCGCTTTAAACTTTATTTTTGCTACTATATTAACTGATTTTTCTTTTGAAATTTTCTTCATTAAGAATATAAGAAAAGTATAGTTTTTAAAACGATCGCTTTATATTTTTATATCTTAAGTTTTTTAAACTGAAACAAAGTAAAAGTATTTCTTTGCTTTTTGTGGATATTTTCTTTCCATTTTAACTACTCAACTCACTCAACTTTTATACCAAAAATATATTTTTCCAGACATTTCCTAACCCAAACGATAAAAATAACTCATTATTTTTTAAAATCTCAAACAAACGAAATAGAATTTATGAATCCATGTAAGCTAATCAAATCAATCATTGGAAAATACAGAATTCTCTGAATATTACCTACGTATGTATGTATAAAATAATCTATTTTGACTAACTTAGACGTATTGAAATGAAATTGTTTTTAGGATTATAGATATGTATGGTAGAATTCTAATTGTAGTAAGTTAGATTAAGATTATATTTTATTGTGAAGAAAGCTTTCTCGAAAATATAAACTTTCGCTATAGTGGAAATAATCGGTAAGTGCAGTTTTATTACAAATGTTTACTAAGTGATAAATAGAAAAGAATACTCATTCATTCTTTGCTATTCCCTGAAAAGTTATACTAGATGACGTTTACATTTACTACATCTAACAGCTGCTATTGCGATGATAAGCTTATCATCACCTATGAAATTCGATGGTTTTCGTAGCCTCCGTGGCGCAATCGGTTAGCGCGTTCGGCTGTTAACCGAAAGGTTGGTGGTTGGAGTCCACCCGGGGGCGCAAATAATTTTTTCTTATTTTAAATATTTGTTATTTATTTAAATCATATATTTTAAATCACGGACCGTAATGGTCATACTTTTGGTTGTTATTTTATCCGTCAAAAATATGAATGTAGAGCTGTTTTTCCTGATTGTGACTAAAATGTTTTTTTCTTTAAAAGCAAAAAAACGGAATATTCATTTTATTAAACCTTATGCGATTTATAGTGCACCTAAATACATATCTAAAAAGGCTTTCATAAAATAGTTATCGGTAAATTACATCTGATTAATAGAACTATTTTATGATGGAGTATTCAAAAGTACTTTATGTGCATGTGAAGCAAAAAAATATTTCGGGGTTGAAATTTTCAGAAAATTGGTAACTAAATTTTAAACCATTTAAACCTAATTAGTTCTCAATTTCATTGCTAATAAATTTGGTACGAAATCAAAAACGAGAACATGACTAATAGATACCCACAGACTCTCCTTCTCCCTCCTGGCTTTCCCTCTATTTCGGTTAGAGGATTTTTGGGGGAGTAGCTCTCAAGTGTTGCCAGAGTGTTGCGGATGAGCAAGCTTAACTTATCTTTGCTGTTAGGCAATTTACTAATTTATTGCCATAACAATGAGCAGCAGGCAGGGAGAGAGCAGAGAGGACTCTATAGGGTAACCAGTTAAGGAGTTAGAGCTTCAATCATACTGGCATATATACATAGATAACATTGTTGAAATTAGTAACAAACAAATCGTCTTAAATATATAAAACAAAATACATACAACATGCAACAGAGGCGCAGCAGGGGCAGACATGGAGCGGAGTGGTATGAGAGGGCAATTCAAACACGACCTACTTGTGCGTTTTTCAACTTGACTGCACCGCAGCAACATCAACGAACAACAACAGCAATAGAAACATTGGCAAGAACAACAATAAATTTATGGCTTTTAAAAATGTTTAACTCCGAAAAGTGAGCGCCCACAACTTGACTCTAAATGGTGGCGCCTCCTCCAACTCTCCAAAAAACATCCTGTGCCTCTCTATCCTCCAATTCCCTTACCATGTTTCGGTTATTGTGGTTCTTGTTGCTGCTGTTGTTGTGACAGTGCCACAGATTTATGACCGCCAGCAAAGGAAAAAGTTCACCCAGGCCTAAGCACAGAGAAAGAAAAAAAAAGGAAAACAAAAACTTTTCGATTTTCAAGGTAGTCAAATTAAATAAGTGTAAAGAGTCAGACAGAACGACAGACAATTGTTTGCTATTGTTTAAATGCTTGAAAAACGCCACAGAAACAAGGAACAAACAATTTTTTACTTTTTTTTTCTTTCTTCTTTTTTGTGGTCAGAAACTGAAATGAAAAGCAAAAGTTAGAGATGAAACTTTGTCAGAAGAAATCACACAAATCAATGGGAAAATTGAAAAAAGAATATTATTGAAAACTTTTGAATCAATTTTTCGATAACTAAACAAAATCTAGCGAGAAGTCGAGATTAAACTATAAAGTTTCATTTGTTGGAATGCCAACAAATCGAATACATTTTATACTTTTCAAATAGTTCTATATGCTACTCTAGATATTTCAATGTCATTCCAAATGTATTAAAATAAAACAGGATGCGTAATACATAACTTTAATCTAATTATAGTATTAATGATTAGAATACATATAAGCAATATTGTTGTTGGCACAAAGGAATAATTTAACTTAACCAATCAATAATCAACAATCGAATTTCGATTTATATTTAATTTTCCAAAAACGATTCAAACTAACAACTTAACAACGAATGCTGACAAGTTTGTTCGTTAAATTTCTTAATCTAAATTGAGACTTAATAAATTATAATTATAATATTTAATCTTCGGGGTAGCTGGGATACTAATACATTTAGAAGAGAACTATTTATCTATTGCATTACCTCAAATGTGTTTAAGAAACTGTGTGACGAAATTTTCAAGAGCCAGTTATTAGTGGATTTTGAAGTTATGGTCAACCTAAGAAAAAGTGTACCATCGAAAATCTAATAAATACCTTTTTAGAGCTAGAACTCTTTTCTTTTTAGAGATTAAGGTAAATTTTGAAAATCTCTAGTCCAATTATCATTATTATGAGGATTGAATTTTCTTTTAAACTATAGATTATTTGCCGAAGTCCTTTGATATATGATTCATATCTTTTACATATGTATTTTGATTTAAAAACTGTGACAGTTAATGTAACATGACGCATGGAAAACACGGAAAATTACAAACTACAAGCCAACAGTTTCTTAGCTTGACCATAACTTATTTATTTATTTATTTACAATTTTAGATAAAGTATTAAATAATTGACCTAAGCAAAAAAAACAATGAGTACTAGTTACAAGGCGTTCGACTCTGACCATAACTTAAAAACACCAAATGTTTTGAACTAAATTGAAAACATTTTTGATATTTTGTTACACTTTGTCACCAATGTTTATCTTTCCTAGTCTTCAAATGAAGTTTTATATATTAATTTTTAAAACCGATAGGTTCATAAGGTGCATAAAAGGTTGTTTTAGTAAAAAATGACTTAGTTTAAATATTTAATGCCTATTTACATTTAAGAACTGGTAATAAGAATGAGGTTTTACTATAAGATTAGCTGCTAAATAGAACGAAAGATGTAAATATTATCTAAAAAAGTTCAATCAAAAATTGAACCCAAATTTGGCAAAATATTTAAACTCTCTAAATACATGAAAATCTCTGTTAGCTAAAGATTTATAAAGATTCAATACAATAATACTAAACTAGTCTATTAAACATAAACATTTAAGTCTTTTCATTATTGAAATTTTAATATATGTATTTTGCTGCGACTAGTCGTAAATGCTTTCTTTTTGGCATTGCAAATTTTGTGTTTTATTAGGGTGATAAAAAACTAACTTCCTAGTTGGAATTGATTTAGAATTCACGCTTAATATGCTTTGCAAAATGAAAATCGATAAAGATTTTGTGCTTTATTGGGCGGATTTTTGCCTTTTGCTAATGCGAATAACTTTATATGGATTTTGATGAATTGCCCATCACTAAAATTCGCTTTAAAGTCCTGCACAATCTATGGAGTTTATTTTAGATTTTGACATGACAACATCTCGCCCGGGATTCTTTGGCATGCCTTTTGCCTTCATTATGATATGACCTCCACCTCCTCCTTCTCCACCACCTCCTCCTTCATCTCCATCTTCATCACCATCTACTTACATTCTCAACCCATTTTTCCGAGTTACCAGTTTAGGCACCTGCTGCCATCAAATGTCGGTGCGAATTTCATTAAAATAAACTTTTTCTACGCTATGTCAGGCAGTAGTACATTTTCGTTTTATTTGTAAAAGGACGGAAAAGACGATTGGAGGGAGGAAAAAATAAAAATCACTGCCAGGCATTTTTGCCCTTTGGCCTACCCCCACCAATATAGCCAGCTAAAAAAAAAAAAAAAAAGAAGAGCCCACCCCGTCCAACATTTGCTCAATTGGCTTGGGTTTTTATGGTCGCCGGTGCTTTTATGGCCACCAGATTCAGTCAACGTTTCTTCTCCTCCTCTCTGCTCTCTCTCCTTCCCTTTCAGCCATACACAACGTTTGGCTCATTTCACTTGAGCGAAAAGATCTCTCTAATTTGAATACCTGGCTGCAAAATCGGAATCAGAAACAGGCTAGAAGAAGAGCAGAGAACTTTGTGTTTTTTTTTCTCGATAACGCCTGCCTAGCGCTTTATTGCTTTTAAATGTTTTTAGGGCCCCCAGTCAACGCCTCCTTTTTCGTCCTGTCACCTCCCATCCGCAATTCGCGAGAGGCATAAAAACTAGACTGACTCGAAATTTGATATACGAATTGTTTTTTATACAGCCGCAGGAAATGGCCAACTTTTTGGCAAGAGAAAAAGTGGTAGTTCCTCCTGCTCTCTATAGCAATTACTTATCAGAGAAGTAGGAGTAGAGGGGTGGGGGAGTAGATATATGCATCATCATCATGATGAACTGAACTGGACATGGACTTTGGGCTAAAAGTAGAGTGGAGTGGTGTGTTGCACTGGGGAAGGGAGGAAGGCAGTAGAGAGTAGAGTTGAGTAGAGTGCAATGTGGCACAGTGGCGATGCCAAGAGCTAAGTGCCGCTTCCGGTGGTCGCCGGTGCTTCAGCCATAAATTCTCTAGGCATGACGGCAAAAAAAGCCAAAGGGCTCTCCCCCCTTCTCCCTTACCACCTTCACCCACTTCCTCTTCATAGCTGGCCCAGTTATTGTTGCAATTAATAAGGACGTCGCCAGCAAGCAAAGACTAAAGAAGAGAGAACGACAGAGATAGAGAAAAAAAACAATGATGACAACAACGACCAGGAGCAGGAGGAGCACCGGCGGCTGTCTGCCTTGCCATTGCCACTTGGATGAGTCTCGGAGGCCTGACCCCTGGCGGCGAATATTTACTGCTGCTCCTGGCGGAGTGGAGGAGTTGAACCGGCAGAAGCGGCCTTTTGGGCTTGGACTGAGGCTGGGGCGGACTGCAGCAGCGTGAAATGTCCTTTGCACATTACATTTGCATTGCAGTTACAAGCATTTCGCATTTATCGCAACAACAGCAACAGCAATGAGGACTGCAATAAGGAGGACTACACACACACAATGGACGCCCAGAAATCTCGTCGCCAGCGTCGCAAACGACGATGCTAACAACTCGTAGCATTGCAGCTGCCAGATGGCTAAGGATGATGATGATGAGGATGAGGGATGCAGGAGAAGAAGTGCTTCGCAGAGGAGGTTCAACCGAGAGCAACATTTATTGTTTGCAAAGCCTTGTTTATTATTTTACGTGCATTTCTCTCGCCGTCTTTACCAGACCAAGATGAGGCACCGGCGAGGGGGCAGGAGTAGAAGGCAAAAACTCTTTATGATTCGGCGAGCTTCTTTGGCTTCTTCTACAAAAATTTTAAGGATAAACAGTGGAAGGGGGTTAGAGGTATGCTGGCTGCTGGATATTTGTAAATAACATTGCTTGGCTGGGATTTCTTCATCTGTTCCTTCTTTCTTTCTGTCTCTCTCTCTCTCTCGGTCTGTCTCTCTTTCTCACTGGCTTGATTCACTCTGCTCCGACTGCGAGAGTTTATGTTTGCCCATGCCTTCCGTCAGAAGAAGAAGTAGAAGCCTTCAGCTTTCGGCCTTCGACTTTGGACTTGGTTCTGGTCGCGCGGGTTCCCTGGGTTCCTCCTGGTTACGTCCTGGTTCCTTTTCGCCTCTCTCTGTGACTGCGGTTTTCTTTGTGCTTTTTAATGCGCCTTGCGCCAAATGTCTCTCCTGCCTTCCCTCTTCTCATTCCCTCTTTTTCTTCCTTTTGTTTGTACACCATGTACTTTATGTACCAGGCGAAATTTATGCCCCGCTAAGTGGATTCGTGGATTTCTTCTTCTACTCGTTTTCTTTCTTGTTACGGAAATGCAATGTTCTTCTCATAGAACTGTCGAGGACAAATGCCAGCCAACCCATCCCGTTGGCCACCTTTCCCCCATCTTTATTTTATCCATCTATCCCTCTAATTAAAGTCAAAATAGAAAATTTTCGTTAAGGTGGGAGCGCTTCCCCTTCCGGCTCCACTTCATGTTTGCTTCATCTTGTCCTATCGAACAAATCTTCAATTAACACAAAACACACTGCCCAGAAAGTACAACTTACCCGAAAAAAACCAAAAAAATAAAATAAAAGCAACAGAAACAGAAAAGTCGAAAAGAGAGCGAATGAACGAAACAAAAAGGTGATTCCTGTTGCTAATTGGAAATCGACGGGGCGAAGTCATAAAAAGGTCCTGCCAACGAACCGGAAGACCTTGCTTTTGCTTTACCTTACCTTACCACGGGCACCCAAACAGAAAAAAAAGAAATCAACAGAAAAGCAACAAAAATGTTTGTCTATTTGCTGAAATTAATGTGCAAAATAAAATTGTCTTGGAATTTAACGAAATTAGATTACATTTCAGTGGACGGACGGCCAGTCGGACGACCAGTTGGTTCGTCTTAAGCGGTAAAATTTGAATTTGACCTTCAAAAATCGATTCAACCTTTTTTTTTGCAGCACCCAGAAAAAAAAGAGAGAAATCCCCACCCAACCCCGAAAGAAATCCAGGAAGAAAAAAACTCTAATAAATTATACATGGTCCCCACATAAACTAAAGTGAAAAATGTGGCAAAGCTCACCATTTAACTGTATATTTGAAATATTTTAAATATAAATTTCAATATTTAACTGCCTGCCAGTGTGCCATTTGCGACTCTGCCGACAGGAAACGGTTGCCGAAAAAACGCACACACACACACACACGCAGGATACACACACACACAAACACACAGAAAAAAGGACAGTCCACCCTTCTTTACATATTGCTCGACGTTGCACGCCCCCACGTAGCCATGACAGCGGAAATGATCCATTGACCTTGTTGGTGTTGTTGCTGTTGTTGGTGGTGGTCCCTGGTTTAAAACAAAAAAAGGTTTGCTGACCACAAAAACGTTGAAAATATATATTTGTGTTTCCACTTATTTGCATTAATGCCCAACCGATTGTTTGTATGCGTGTGTGAGTAAGTATAAGTGTGTACAGGCGGCTGAGAAAAAACAATAAAACATTCGAAAATCGCAGAATCAAACGAAGTTTTGTTACTCTAGCAAATATTAATCACAACTATATAGTTCTGAGATTTCAATTAAATGAAAAATCATGAGCTCTTAAATTAGAAAGAGAGAAAGAGATAGAGAGATAGAGAGAGAGAGAGATAGAGAGAGAGAGAGATAGGAAAAGAGAGAAGTTCTGTCTTAATGAATATATAATTCCTAGAGTTCAAAAACAGCTTTTGGAACCTTATAAATAATTTATGTCTTAGAAATCTCTTTGTGATTTGATAAGCAATTTAGTGTGGGAGAAAAAAAGAAAGAATCTCAAAATATCGGAGCACTCCATTTTTGAATTAATGAAGTATTCAAGTATGTAAGCGATTACTTCATTAGCAAATCCAGCAAGTCCGTCCAATTTTTGTTTTAAAATTTTTTATACCATACACCCATAGGGTGAAATGGTATATTAAAGTCGCCAAAATGTATGTAACAGGCAGAAGGAAGCATCTCCGACCCCACAAAGTATATATATTCTTGATCAGGATCAAAAACCGAGTCGATCTAGCCATGTCCGTCTGTCCGTCCGTCCGTCCGTCCGTCCGTCCGTCCGTCCGTCCGTCCGTCCGTATGAACACCTAGATCTCGGAGACTATAAGAGCTAGAGCCACCAAATTTGGTATGCAGTCTCGTGTAGTATGTACGCTTATCGAGTTTGTTTCAAATTTTTGCCACGCCCCCTTCCGCCCCCAGAATTTACATAAAACTGTTTTTCTTAAAAAGTATAGCAGATAGAAACATCAAATTTGGTTTATATACTCGTTTAGTTAGCGCGCAGAAAATAATTGTTCCAACTTTTTGCCACGCCCCCTTCCGCCCCCGGAATTTACATAACTCTGATTTTCTTAAAAACTATGAAAGCTACCGACATTAAATTTGGTATGTAAGTTAGCCTAATAGACGCGCAGATATTGACTATTTAAAAATTTTGCCACGCCCATTTCCGCCCCTGAAAATTAACCAAAACTGATTTTCTCGAAAACTAACAAAGCTAAACTCACCAAATTTAGTATGTATATTGGCTTAGTATGCGCGCAGAATACATATATTTTAATATGTTGCCACGCCCACTTCCGCCTCCATAATTTAGAAAAAACCGATTAGCTCTTGCAATTTTTTGACCATCGCGATCAAATTTGGCAGACTAATAAATCTTATCTATTTCTACCAAACTACCAAATTTTATTGAAATCGGACTAGAAACATGCAAAATATCCGTACGAACGTATTTTGCTACTCGATCCAAAAGGGCAGAATTGGCCGTTGGCTGGTGGCGGCGCTAGAGTGCTTGTGTGTTTGTAGAGTGAGCGAGATAGCAAATGGTATGAGGTATGTTAAAACAATTTAGTAGACATACATTTGGTTTTCGAAATTTTAAATATTTGTTTCACCTGGTGTATGGTATACCCAAGTCGGCGAGACGACTTACTTACTTCATTTTTTACAAAATTGAATGTTTTTGTTAAATATTCAAAAATGTTATTCAATTAATACGCTGCCGTTTGTCCCATTATTAGATAGTGTATGATATCGTAAATATTTAAACATTAATTTTCCATTCCAAGCGGGATAAAAATAAGCTCGATATATGTTTATAAACTATTTGATGGCGAAATAAAATCGATATTTTCGATTAATTCTGATAAAACTAATTTAAGTCTTTTAAAAAAACGCTCATACAAGCCTTCAAATGAATTTTTCAGATTCTTCCAATAAACTTAGTTAACAGAATAACAGGACAGACGCAAAAAACAGACATAAGGTATAAGTAAGGAATTTTTTATGAGATTTTATTGCAAATATTTTTGTCGCAATTGATGACTGGATCGCGAGACAGAAGTTCTTTCCTTTAAATTTCAACAGTCTGACGGATGACGACTTATAAATACTATTTCTTTAAGTAGAATTATTTCTTTAAAGATCAGAAATTTGTAAACTCTGTGTAAGGCAACAAAACTGATAGACTCTCCCATTGACAGTGTATAAAGCGATTACTTTTTCGTTTTTTTCAAAAAAAGAAAAGCAGAGAAAATACATTTCAAGCCAATAAATATTAAGGCCAAAACATCTTGTGCTTATGATTTCTGTTAACAATTCAGTTCCCTTTTCGTTTTCAGACAAGTAAATAAGTATGTAGCTAACGTTTGTAGAGGAAACAACGTTTTTATTTTATCTATATATATTTCGAAAATCTTTAGTTAAAAATATAAAAAAAAGTAAAAAAAAAAAAAAGAAAGTAAATTAGCAAAAAAATATGGCATACAAAATAAAAAAACCAAAAGAGGGCAACAAGAAATTGCCATCCTTTTTGGACTCTCGAATATTGAATCTGCATAGATACTTTTGCCCATGGCAAACACAAAGGACACACATAGACAATCGTATGTATAGCAGATCCGATTCGTGTTTACTTCGTCTTAAAGGTGGAGCAGCAGCAAATAAGCAAAAAGCAAAGACCGAACTTAAGGATACATTGCCAACTATAACAAATTTGAGTGACGCCTGGAGATTAGCAAGTGCTCCAGGCGAACCTGCTACTACTACTACGTCGACTAATAAGAAGCGTAAAAAGAAGCCCAACACGATTATCGTGGACAATCATCGATCGAAGTGCATGAAAATGTATAAGAAACCACTCGCAGTTAAGCGGGTTCCCATTCAGTTCGATAAGATTGTTGTTGTAGATGCACCGACTACATCGTGGCCAAAGACAAAAACCAAGATGAAGTCGTCATCATCAACTAAAGGCGATAAAAGGGAGCAGCGTCATAGGGTTACAGGTCGAGCAATGTCACTTCAAGTGAAAAGATCTTTGCAAATTCCGCTGTGTAATCGACCCACTGTTATATGGGGTATGGGAGGATTGCCCTATACCATTCATCCACAACAATGGACACAACAGCAACAACAATGGTTACAACAACAACAACAGCAACAACAATACCCCATAATAGTCCAACAGGAACCACAATGGCCTACAATGAATTATTATCAAGTTCCCTCAGAAATGAAAATGGAAAAATTGCAAAATGCTAGCAAATATTGTGGAAATTTTTATTATTCGTAAAAAGTTGAATAAGAAAATAAAGAAAAATTTCAAATTCTCATAATAATTAGGCATTGCGTTTTACAACTTAAACTACTAACTACTGGGCAACCTACGCGCTCTGTTGCCCTTCACTGATGACCTGTGCCTGTGGGAACTTTGCCTTGCTTAAACCGAGGGGGCGATTCGCGTAGGGGGGTATGAGGGAATGTATCTGCCATCACGCAGATACAATTAAAATTCGAAACGAACGAGGCAAACAAACAGCAGCAGCAGCAGCAGGAGCAACGAACAAAGCAATGAAAACGAGCAAATAATGAAGTGGATAAACTTTGTCGAACCTGAATCGAAATAGAAACCGAAACAGCGAATAGAAAATTTTTGTTTGGCAGGCGGCAGCCAGCGTAGAGCAAAAGCAATGTGGCATATGGCAAGTTAAGTGAGTGCAGAGGAGGAGGAGGAGTAGGTGGTCTCTGATGGAGACTGTTATTTTGTGTATAATTCAAGGTATCGCAATATACATACTCTTTTAGATAGAGACAGAAGAGGGAGAGAGTGCGAGTGAGAGTGAGGGTGAGGGGAGAAAAGCGCGCAACATGGTAAAACTTTTGTAATTACAATAAAATTTTCACAAATAACTTTCAATTGTTTGTGTTAGGGAGAGACCCATGCCAAGAGAGGGAAGAAAAGGAATTGCTAGCGAATGTGTTAATTTTTTTTTTTTGGTCTCCCTCTCATTCTCTCTGCCTTGCCCTCACTTTTGTTTCCCTTTGACAAACAAAACACAACAAAAAATAAAAAAAAAGAAAGTAAAAGAAAAGAAAATGAAAAGAAAACACACTCAAGTGACTTCATGGTCAGGGACAGGATCTTAAGAATTAGAGGGGGAAAATGTCATTATGCAGCCCAAATTAAAGTTTTCAAACAAAATATTTCGAATTTTAAAGTAATTTGATAGTTTTCATGTGTGAAATATTTTATTTTTGTAATTTGTTTATGTAGGATAAACAGTTTGTAAATTTGTAAACTCTAAAAACTCTAAAGGATTTTAAATAACATTGATCTTCAAAACTCTTTTAAGACTTTTGACATTTTCGGTTCCAAATTAGTAGTTGAGTCAAAAGTAAGTCTTTTGTCTTTTAAGTCATCTAAAAACGCCTTTAAATTTAATTCCATTACCAAAACACTTTGGATATGATTCGAAAACTAGAATAAGCGAATATAATAGCAAAAATTAATTTCACACAATTATTTTAACTGTTTTCATTGCTATTTTAGAACATGAAAGAAACCCTATTAAAAATCATTCAAAATGGAAATAAAATTTATAGACAACAGTTATTTTAGCACCAACAAACAATTTTTCAAAAACAAATTCTAAACCTTTGAGGACTAATAAAAATATTAGAGAATTTATGTATTAATTTAAATTGATAATTTTTCTTTCTATATGAAGACTTAATTTTCAAAAATGTTTGCTATTAAAAGTTGTGTTTTATAATGAATATGTAATTGTAATTTATTAAATAGTAAATATATATACATATATGGAAATCATTAGGAATTAATTTCTTAGTACAAATCTCTTAATTAATTCTAGTCCCCTTTTTGCTACGCCCTTGTAAGCTTTTATTAAGTTTGTCGTCGTGGTTCGAAGAGACCTTCTTTCCCGCTTTGGCCTAACATTAAAATAAATTAAAATATAATTAAAAATAATGCGTATCTCTCTTTTTAGTCTAGGTCTTGGTTCCCATCATACCCATCCCCCTCTTGCTCTACTATGCGAATCTCTTGGTGCTCTGAGCATGTTTCTTGTTCTTGGTCAAGTGGGTGACTTGCGTGTTTTGGTCAATTTTCCACCTTGCAGCAGCTACCTTGTTTATTGCATATTGTTTGCAAATGAATCTTTGCACACAAATTCATATATCTGCATGTGAAGGCTCATTTTTCATTTAACAAATATTTATATATTTGTTTTTAATTTTATCAAAGTGTCGACACTCTGCTTGACGGTAGTAGAGAGGGTGGCGGCAGGTCTTTCTATGGTAAGGGAGGGGAGGGAAAACTCAATTATGAATGGCAGCAAGGGGGCATAAGCAAAAATTGTTTAAGACAAGTACATAAAACATGTACTTACTAGTGGAGTTGTCAATGTCTTGAGAAGAGCCAAAGCTAAAGCTGGTAATATACAAAAGACAAATAACAGAAGCACAAACAGAAACCGAGAAACAGAAGAGCAGAGACTATAATAGATGGGGTGAATAGAGGGTGGTGGTGGTGGTGGTGGTGTAGAATCAACAACAATAAACAAATAATGGCAACAAAAGAAGGCCTACTAAGTAACAACGACTTAAGGCCAACCAACCACCCATCCAAACCACCTCTCTCCCACTCCATCTCCTTTTTCTTCTCCTCCTCCATGAGGAACGCAAAACCCTCAATAACAAACAACACAGTCAGAAGGCATTTTCTGCAAGAGAGAGAGAGTTGGAGGTGGGGGATTGGGATTGGGATTGGAGGGGGTTTTGGGTTGAAGCTGAAAGATTACGAATGTCTGCTCGAAAAAATAAGAATACGAATACATACTGCAGAGACTGTGTACAAGCAGGATGGCAGGGAGGGGAAAAGATGTTTCGATTGACGATTGATGTGGCGTAGCAGCATCCACTGGAGAAGCAGTAGAACGGTGGAGGCAGAGGAGCAAAAGAAGCAGCAGCAGCAACAGCAACAGCGGTGTGGTAAGCCTTGATGGATGCATGGAGGCTTAGCTCTTAGATGCCGAAGACTACCAGCTGAAGACTATAGAGTGTAACCTACTGTATCTAACTTCCTTACCTTCTATACTCTCTGTCTATGTATTTTCGATGCTTTTCCTTTTTCTCAATCTCTCCATCCTATTGATATCGCTGTTGTTGTTGTTGTTGTGGGCTTGACTTTATTGATTTGTTTTTGTGGCAACAAGGCCAAGTCTCCTTTCCCCCATAAGGACCAGCTGTTTTTATTGCGGTTTGGAAAAAACTGTTAAGTTCTTTTTGAATTACACTTTGCCCACTGCATTTCCGCATTCAATAAGACTCTTTTTTTTTCCACTCACTCACAAGAAGTGAAATACAGAATGCCAAAAGCGTAGAACGATTGACTACACGGAGTGGACTCACCCAAAAAGGGGGCAGAAAAGGCCTCTGAGATGAGACTTCATCTTCTTGTTGAATCTGCTTGAAAATGATGTGCAAAATACATTAGAAAACGAAAACGAATTCATTGTCGTCGCCACTTCAACAGATTTTTTTCTTCTTCTTCTTCATCACCATCATCTTTGGTCCAAGGACACAAAATGAAAAAATTCGTTGCCTAGCCATTTTCAGTCTGTTCTTGTTTTTTTAAAGCAAAAAGGGAGAGAGAAAAGAAAGTAAAAGATTAGGGCGCACTTCACTTGAAGCTGATTAGAATGGCCGAATGAGCAGAGGAAAATTAAATTCAATTTAATTTGTACGCGCCGTTTTTATTTATGTATAATTTTTTTCTTGGTTGTTGTTTTTTTGTTTATGTGGGATCTTTTACAATTTTCCTTGGAAAACTCATGGCGAATTGCTAAAGCGAAACGATCCCGAGGGACTGTGTAGATTTTACCCACTCATTTGCTTTGGAGTGTCTGTCGCGTGTAACAAGTGTTCTTGTCTCACATGATTTTCACATGTTTTTACACGCACACCCACTCCCACAGACACACACACACACATACACACAAAACACTTGTCGTGCAAATGAAATGAAAATTATACACCCAAGTGGGTGAAATGGAGGCAAACGGAAGTGCAAAAAATTATGTCAGAAAAAGGCAAATTGATATTAAAATTGTGACACAAAAAACAAATGAAAGTTTTAACTAACTCTAACTACACTAGAAATTGTATGAAAAAAGCTTGAATAAATCCCTGAATCCACACAAATGGGAGTATAATGAATAACAAAGGATTAAACTGATACGAAATGTATTTGGGGGGTTGCAATTAAAATGAGCTGATATAAGATTTAAATAGAGGTGGATATAGAAGGCCGTTTATACTAGAAATCAGCGATAGACACGTCATTAAGGATACAGTTAGTGAAATTTACGACTTAAACAGGTGTAAAGCTTCGTAAAATGGTTCGGAAGTCATTCTTAAATGAATTACCATCTCAATCTTTTTTTCAAATTACTGATGCATAACGCAATCTAATTTGTTTTGGGACTAATTGTTAGTTAACGGAGTAAAGTTGATTGAATGGCTAAACAAATGACTATATTAAGTTGCATTTCAAATCCTTTAGTACGCTAAGATCTGCAATACTCTTTTAACAGGTTAAACACTTATTAACTTAAATACTATAAGGACCATTTCATTAGTTTAGTTAGTTCAGCGCACAAAAAACACTTGTTACACTTATTATGGTGAGAAATTTCATACAACATAATTGATGGGGTATGAATTCCTCGGTTCGCTTAGGTTGCATGCCTCTTAACATAGTCCTGCTATGCCACTTAATACTGTAAAGCGGTCTTTTAGAGGATTGTTAAAATGTCCTTTAATGTTAAACCAATATTTCATGGTTAACATTTGCCTTGAGTGCTCTGTTAAAATGTTTTACTGCAAGATTGTTATCCAGATTTTCTACTGATGCTTCTACAAGAATTCCTTTTAATTTAGGATAATAAATTGCGAATAAAGAATGCAATTTGAAATTGAAATTAAAATTATTTACTCTTTATTTTGGCTAAAAAACCAATCTGGTTGTTGTTGACTGTGAGACTTCTAAGAAATTCTAATACAGTTCTAATACGTTTCAGGTTGCTGTTACAGTATATTCGACGACGCTGTTGGCTTTTGGCATCAGTTTTTTAGGACTAAGTATATAAGAAGAAGTTATCCCCAAGCTTCCTGCTGATTGCTAGAAAATATAGTCCATTGCAATTTGCAAAAATTCGTTAAAATAAATTACTATTTGTTGCAAAAATTCTGAAAATTTGTAAACTTATCTAGGGTTTCTTTTATCAGAATTGCCAAAATTTTTAGATAGTAATTTTTTTAATTTTTTAAGTTGTTGAATAGTATTGTATTGCAAAAATAATAATAGAATATGAAAATTTTAGAAACTAAAATTGATTAAATACTTTAAAAAAATGGAACTTTAAAATTTGAGAAATAAAAATAAAATTGCAGAATATACGAAATTAAAATCAAATTACAAATCAAGTAACGAGAGTTTGTAATTTGTAATCTAGTTTAAAAAGTCTTTCTAAGTTGATGGAACAGGACTCTCAAACGCATAATTTGCATCGAACTTATATGTATACGATGGTCCTTGGTCCTGGCACATTGGCTGTATAACAGTTTCAATCCTACTCATACGCAGCATCCTTTTTATTAGGAGCGCATACATTTGGCCTTATACTAGCGTTGCCTTATACTTATACGCAATATCCTTTTTATTATAAGCCTGTTCGTTTGCCACTTATACGCATACAAGCTTATACCAGCGCTTATATTAGCATTGCGTCTGAACTTATACCTTACTTATATTTGTATTTTGTTTCCACCCTCAAAGTAGCAGAATGATTTCACTTATACACTTATACTATCATTGCCTCATAAACTTATACATATGCTTATACATTCGTTTTGTTTTCACCCTCAGAGTGGCAGAAGAATTTGACTTATAAAAACTCTTCGAAATGCTTTACACCGGTAACGTCAAAGTCTTGTCTTCTATTCTGTATAAGTTAGCCCTTGGACTAGGGTAGGCGGGCATATGAGTCTAAATTGACTTATACTTTCGACTTATAAAGAGTGGTTTACACCGGCAACGTCAAGTTCTCGTCTTCTACTCTTCTGTATAAGTTAGCCCTTAGACCAGAGTAGGCGGTCATATGAATCGACTTTGGCTGTTTGGCTTTACTTCTACTAAACTTATACTTATATTGAGTCTACGAAAATGTTATTGTTTTCGAATAACACTCACAAATCGAGTATAAGGCAAAAACAAGTCTTTTGGACTCTCTGAACGAAATATATGTATGTATAAGTTTGCGGGGCACAAAAAACCGGCTCTTGTTGTAGTTGCTGTGTGTGTCCAATGCGACGCACCTGCAGCGACAAATAAAAAAGATGCCGACTTGAAGTACTCCGCCGAAGCTTGAAGTACATTTATCTTTATCAACACATGCGCTGCTCTCTCTCTTTCGCTCTCTCTCTTCCCACAGACTGTCTCTCTCTCGGCTCGCCTCCCGCTGCTGTTGCTGCTGCTGCTGCTGTTGCACGACATTCATGCCTCTTGATGGTATCGGTAGCATTATACGCTTTGTTTGTCGCTCGCTTGGAGGAAGTTTTAGTTCGGTTTTAGCTCTGATTCTGTGTGGACGGTCCGCCAAACGCACACGGGCTACGTTGAAAATTGCGTCGCGTGGAGCCTAAAAATTTACACACAATCCCACACACACACACGCACCCACACTCACACATTCATACAATCGGAAATACACGCGGCACTGTGGATTGGCAGCCGTGATAACAACGTCAAATTATTGAGTCTGCGCCCACAAAAAAAAAAGAAGGAATTAAATAAATTATTGCAAATATATCAAAATAAAAAAATGTGTTAACAGTTGCGTATCTTAAAGATGTGCCCGACCAAAGTGAATAAATAAATAAATGTCTTTTAGGCAAATTTAAAAGGCAAAGAAAGTTTTCCTCTTTCTTTTGGAGGACCATTTCGGTTCGTTGATATTCCTCCTCCTCGTCGTCGCCGTCGTCGTTGTCGTCGTGGTCGCGTTTCGTCGTTCAGTCGGATAGTTGGTCGGACGGTCGTTTTGGTCCTTCGGACGGGACACTGAAGGGAGGGGGCGGCGGCACAGGCATGTCACATGTTCTACTGCTGGGCTTCTTTGTGTGCCGCCTGTGCCTTTGACATACGCGTCAAAGTAGCAACAAGGAGCCGGGTGCGTGCCACTACAATGCGGCTTTAAAAAAAGAAAATATATGTTCATATATGTATAACAAAAGGCAAAACTCCAAGAAGGATTGACGAACGTCAACGTTCTTTCTAAATTGAAAATTGTCGTGACGTAGTTAAAAGAAAGAAAAGAAATAAATATATATAAGCAAAACGTTGCTAAAAGTGGTGGCTGAAAACAAATGTGGTGCATTAACCAACGACAACTGCAACTGCAACGGCAACGGCAACAACAACAGCAACAGCAACTGGCAGAGCAACAACTGCTGCTTCAATCTAAAAACAACTTTACAACAACTCTAACTACATAATCAAGCTCAACAAAATGGCATTGAAAACAGAAATGACTGCAGAGGAACAACAACAGCAGCAGCAGCAGCAACATACAACAAAAAGACGTCGACGGCGTTGCAAAGAACAGTGGATTAAAAATCATTTACAATTGCTATGCATAGGTAAGTCACAAAGGACTTTAAAGAAAACTTTGCGGTTATCCCAAACTTCCTTGCGGTCAATAGATGAAAATGCCCCATCCATCCATTACTCTTCATCTATACAATTTACTTATATTTAATTAGCTTTATGGACACTGTGCGGTTAATGTGGCTTGCAAAGCCACAAGTCCATTATTAGAACGTTGACCAGGAATGGGTAGATTAATTAATAATTACATGGCTGTAAGGGCTCCAAACCGGACATACATATGCACATGTCGTCGTCGTCGTCGTCGAGCAACTTCCTCTCCATCTCTTACCAAACTGGATGGCTTGCATTGTCATTAACCAGGTTCTTATCTATAGATTGATAGGCATGTGTGTTGTGCTGCTTCCGCCCCTCTTCATACACCTTACCCAAATTTGATTGCTCCATGACGACCATTCATTCGAATTGGAAAAGCACAAACAACAATCAAATATAATTTACAAAATATGTTGAAACGCCCACGTTTTGTCTTCCTTCTTTTTTTTTTTTGTGAATTGTGGGCGTTATGAGCTACTATTTACTCTACCAAAATCAAAACCCAAAAACGAGTGGTAAGCCCAATCAAGTGAGATTGGGGGAACGCCCTCTAAATTGTAAGCTTTTTGATAACAGGCAGTTGGGGGGTTAAACAAAAAATGGCCTAAGACCTAATTAGTGAGGGAATAAAGCAAACGCTTACCTAGTAACCGCAGACTAAAAGACACAAACTAAATGGAAAATTTTTGGCGAGCCTAACAAAACAGAAGCATGTATTTGTCAGCAGAAAATAATCAAGGATCATAAGATGTCAACAAAACAAGACAGAAAGAGAGAGTAGAGACAGCAGCAGCAGCCAAAGAACTAGGGCCAAAACAAGCACAAGGACAAAGCACAGAAAAAGAGAGAGAGACAAGACATACGCAGTAAAAGTTGCGTGGAGGTAGGCGGAATGGTTGAGGGCATAGAACTGAATACTACTACTATATGCCAGCAGCAAAAGTGTAGGACAAACATGGCGTAATAGATATATATATATATATACACATATATATAGAAATATATAGGTATATAGGGTAGTGGTAAGAGGGAGGTAAAAAGCACTATATGGTAGGTAAAGCTGTGGTCCATAAAGAGTTTTTCGACTTGCTTCATGTTGTCTCTGACAGCTGGCAAATGTGGCTGGTAGCAGAGTGGAACTGAAGTGCATTGACAATACGAGCGCTTGACCACTAGGCAGAAGCAGTCAGCAGGCAAAAGAAGAAGCCACCAACCACGCGACAAACGACGTCGACGCCATCAATACAAAGAAATGCCAGCGCCACTCGACCTACCATGGAGAAATCGAAGGAGAGAGAGAGGGAGAGAAAGAGAATTCTTCTTTTGCCAAGTGTTGAGCATACACAGATAGAGAAGTCACCATAACCATCAGAGGTGCCATATCTTATAGATCGATTATCATCAACTGCTGCAACTGAAAGTTGAAAGATTACTTTAGTCGCTCTCCCGCTCTCCTTCTCTCTGTGATTTTCTGTGGGCTATATACTTACATTCATATGTGGGCAGTTTAACTAACGCCTTAGCCAAGACACTAGCTACTTGGCTACTTGTCTCTTTGGCATCAAAATCTATATTCATATATGTATATGCAGTAAAAACACCTTGAATTGAGGCCCACACTCAGTTGCAAACACAAACAAAAAACACAAACAGTGACTTTAGCGTGGGTTAAACATGTCGCTTGAGAGTTTACGTAATTGTCAAAACCATAAGTTCAACCTGGCTTAAATTGTCTTGCGTCTCTTTAAATAGACGTCCCAAAAATAAAAAGCAAGCAAAAAAAAAAATCACAGCAAGCAAACTTAGTTGTCGACGACTTCAAGTTACACTCTCTAGGCGAAAGGACTTCAATTTATTATTTATATAAAAGTTATTTGAATTAAAAGCCAACTGCAAGCCATAATCCTATGATTTATTTAATTGCAGAAACTAGTTTGTATTAAATGTGTCTCAAATACATGATTATTTGATTTAAAACAAAATTCAATAGAGAAATAAATTTTAAATAAATATCAGTTTCAGTTTCAAAATTGATTAAATGAAATACTTGTATAATGGCCTAAGTAGGCATAACTTTTTGGGGTAGGATATCAAAAATAAAATATCCTTCTTATAGAAGTCAATTTTTCTCTTTTTCCTCTCTATGGATATTTGTGTTATAATATATTTCAGTTTCTATTTTATAATCAGAAAAAAGAGTAAGCCTAATCTGCCGAAATAAAAAAACCCAAAAATTTAATCTACTTATAAACAAAAAAGTTTTGTATACCAAAAATTTGATTGAATTCGCTTATGTATTTTTTTAAATTTGCCAAAAATGAAATGCTTTTATTCAAAAGGAATTAAATTCATTTGTTATTTCAAAATTAAATATTTGTTGCTTCAATTAAGTGCAAAATAAAGGTTTTTTTCTCTGTTATATTTCTTTCTTTTTTTCTCACTTTTTATATACAATTTTAGGGAATTTAAGATATCGCAAAACTATAGAAAATAATTGTGAAACTTTTTTGTGTGTTTAAAATTGTGTAAACGGTGGCGGAAGTGTCAAATACTTACGAAAAACTTTATCAATCGAAATATATGAAGGTTTTCCTTTATAAGTTTAATGTCATCTTGAGTTCTCAAAGGTTTACATTTATAAAGACAAACAGAAGAAGAATATATGCAATACAATACAACAAATTATTAGCTATTAATTAGGTTTAGAGTTTAATCAGAAAAATAAAAAAAAATTAATATTTACTGAGTTCTTTACAAAGTACTTAAAGGCTCTTTTAATGCATTATATTAATTACTTGACCAAGAATATAAATATTTATATTTTTAATGAACTATTTAAATATATAATATAATATTTATTATAAATTTCTTGCCCTTCTTTTTGAATGGTTTCAGTAATCCAAAAACATATGCTTTTGTGTCAGTTTAAATTAATAAATTGTTCTCTCATTAATATTTAATAATAATATTATCGATTTTACATAAAGTTACATACTAATTTGGCAAACTGAAATAAATAGTAAATAGTAACAACATTTTGGTTTGCTAACGGTTTTTTTTCTTCCTTTTCCAACTTAAAAGTATAAGTAGATAATGGTAGAAAATAGTCAAATTTCCATAGTAAATTTTCAAAAATTTGTATTAAATTAAAGAATGAAAGAGTTATAATTTTTAGTAAAAGTGGCAAATGGTTGCTAAAATTTAAATTAAAGGCTTTGAAGAAACTAAATACTTTGATTTAAAGCCATTTCTATTTATTTTGAGCAGAATAACACAATGAAAAGCAAATGTAAATTTAGGTAGTTATTCAAACAAAAATATATAGGATTAAAATCAATTTACATCAATTAGGCTTTTGGATGATAAATTAAATATTCTAAAAACTAATATTAATTTTAGCTAAATTTAAATTTTTATCAAAACGTTGTTTACCTTGTCAATAGATTTTGGCGACTTTGGTAAAAACATTTGTTGTTTTTTTTCGCATTTTCTCTTCGTTTTTTGTTGTGGATACACACACAGGGTATAAAAATAATGACAACAACTCATGCCAACACCACAGAAAGGTAGAGAGACAACAAGCAAAACCAATTTAAACAAATATATGTATATATAGGCACACATGTGTGTGTGTGTGTGTATATAAATAAATCGACTGCACTTTCAACAGCATGTGGCAAAATAACGACGACAAACATCAAGCAAAAGGCAAAAAAAAAAAAACCATAATAAAAGGAGTGTGAGTAAAAGATGATGAAGGTTGTAGGAGAGCAAAAGAAATTCGAAGCAGAAATAGACTGAAGATGGAAGAGATGTTCTATGGTCTATGGTAAATTGAAGATGGGGGTGTATTCCAGCTTGATGTTGATGGAGAGCGAGGAAGGGAGGGTGGAGAGAAGTTGGTGCAGTTCGCATCCCATAGGCAAACAAACAAAAGTGCACTTGAAGTCGCCAACCAGTTGAACTCCTGCAGCGTTTGTCAAACGTAGCATGTGGTAATTGCTCCTACCTAGGCTGTGTTGCTCTCCCTCTCTTTCGCTCTCTCTCTCTCTCACATTCTCTCTGTCTTTTGCCATTGCTCATCCCACACAGATTTATGAGTTTTCAACACATTTTCCATTAGATGGCCCCTTGCTATGGCTTCTAGCTTCAAATATCAAACATTGGAAACGATTTCTTTGCGTTTATTTTTTTCTTTTTTTTTTTTTGGGAATTTCTATGTCATTTCCTGCCAAAAAAAATCACAGAGAGAGAAGATGAAAAGGACCAAAAAATCATACACACAAACAGTTTTGTAATTTTAAAAAAAAAGTGAAACTGTTCATACTTTTGGTTTCTCTGCCTCATTTTCTCTCTGTGGTCTAGCTAATGAAATGAATTTCAATTATTAGAAAATATCTATGGGAAAAATTGCTAGGCATAAGGGATGTTATGGGGGGTGGCGGCTGTTGCAGAGTGAAAGCTCAGGATATTAGCAATGTGCAGCCTGGCGTGATTCCTACGCAAAGAATATATTCCATGAAACTGCACAAATACAAACACAGAACAGGCCAGCTAGCCAGCAGCAAATTGTAGGGCAAAAGAGTGTGAGTGACTTTGATGAGAATTGATTTGGTTCTCTGTGTGTAGGAGATGCGTGATGGGGAGACGATGACGGTGTGGACAGTTTGGACAGATAGACCCTGCCACAAGAAGACAGCTGAGTGAATAAATAAAAAAGGCAAATCACAAGCCCTACTATAATATATATATTAGATAGATGCCAAATGAGGAGGTCCAAAATCATCATCATTATCATAAGATAGGGAATGGACAACCACAGCAGAACCAATAAATTATACAGTGTGCGCGCCTTCTGTTTTCTTTAAGAGGTAATTGAAAGCGTTTTCAAGGTACCATGCCATGAACCCATGAATTCAATTTCATTTCACTATGGGGATATGAATGTCTTTATTTTGCGCTTGGTGGCTAATTTAAATTTATGAATTTTTAAACAGCTCAATATGAAAAGAGAGAGAGAGACAGAGAAAGAGAGAAAGCGCGTGAGTGAAAAGGCGGGCACTTTTCCGAACCAAAATATCCGGCTCTTCCTTTTTCTTCGTCATCATCATTTTGCTCTCTCTTTCTCTTCATTTTCTTTGCTCCTTTCTGCCTCTTCGGGAACTTCCTTCCACGCACTTTCACTTTTCTTGAGTATTTAATCAAGTGTGAATAATTGCATCAATTCTGCTCAAAGGGAGTCGATTTCCTTTGTGTGTTGTGTGCGAGGAGAAGATATCGATATGTGCATAAGAGTATGACTCTGTGTTTGCGTGTGTGTGTGTGCTTGGGAAACCACATGAGCAGTAGGAGGTGGAGAAGAGGTATAGCACCTTCTATCAATACCACCACCACCACCACCACCACCACTACCACCCATCCATCCCATCTTACAGTTCTCAGTATCATTTTACTTAGCCTTGTTCAAAATCAAAAAACCAAAAAGAAACTTTCTTTGCTTTTTTCCCGTTTTGCTTGTTAAATATTCTTTGAATTGAGTTGCAATTTATACAGACTTTAAATACATAAATACAGGGTGTGACAATTACATATAAAGACTTACTTATTGAGACTAAAATGAAAATTTTTTTTATATATTTGAATGAATTCTTTCAATTTAAAAAACAATATTTGATTACTCTTCAGGTATATTTGACTCTATTTGACTCCATTTGCTTTGATAGACTTTTCAATATTTAAAAGTCCATTTAAATATTTTTAATTTTAACATTCAGATAGGTTTGTTGTGCAATTATAATTAACCGGAAGTTTTTAACCTTTGAAGAGTTTACGGCCCACATTTCTATCAAAATCTATTAAGCAGCTCCACAAATTCTCACGACAGTGTTGGAAAATGCAGCCTAAAAACACTTGGTGCACTATTTTATTGGTCGTTGCTCAAAAATAAAAGACACTGCAAATAGATTTCAATCATTGAAGAATTAAAGGCAAACATTTTCATCAAACTGTTGCAAATGACTCTTAAAATGCTTCGAAAAGTGTTGGAAATCACAGACAATATTGATCCATTTAGTTTTAACCAATAGAGACAAAGAATAGATTTTGTAAATTGTTGTAAAAATAGTCCAATCCAACCAAATGTTTTAAAAAATAGTAAACATTAACTTAAACTACTCCAATTTCAATGTTGAGTAACTTAAAAAGGTGTAAAAAGGTTAAATATGAACATAATTGTTGTTGCATATAAGTATTCACATACATATAACGGTTAAGAATTGGCTGTCAGCTTCTGCTTATCCTATATTCATGTGTTTTTCAACATTACGTTTAGATTTATGTGATTTCCAACATTGGTTTTAGACTTGTGGTTAACATTCACATTGTTAAATAGCTATAACTAGATGTTTTAGCTAATAATCAATTACATATATCACGTAGAAAAGTAAACGAGTTTAATTTGTATCGTTTAATACAACTAATTGCCATGAAAATACCATATAATACATGTTTCACCCTGTATATAGCGTATATGTATGTATGTGCAAATGTGTACACTTTTTCAAGGGCCAGGCCTTTTCAATAACTTGTTCTTGTTTATATTGTGATATTGAAAATTAATAATTGATCAAGGAGTGCCAGCAAGCAGCACACGCAGGCAAACATTCATTTATTGTTGCATCTTTTTCGTTTGCATTCAATTTTTTATGGCCATTTAATTGAGATGGCAGCTGCCACTCCTGCCAATTGCCACTAGCAACTCAGAACTTGCAACTGGTTGCCAACTGTTGGGAAAAAAGTTGATGTGACTGCCTAATATCAGGGTCATTATTGTCGCGTGTCCAACCAGTTCGACAGGTGCAATTATTATCCTTGCAGGATCGTTCCTTCTGTTTGCTACTTGACTTTCGGGCTACGTGATGGGGAGCATCACTTTTATAGCAGCTGAGCGAGCAGCTTATCGCTTCGCATCGTGTGAACTTTTCGCGGTCTGTCCACGCTGTTGCACGCTTCAGTAAGCTCACCTCCTCACCACGCAGTTCCCCGACTTTTTAGCGTGTGAGTCACTTGTACACCTCTTTTTTTTGGTGGGGGGAGCTCTTTGGGTGCTGTCCACTTGACGTGTGGTTCCGCTTCGCCAACGTCGTGTGGAAATCTGTGACGCGGCGGCATTTGGCTTGGTCTGGGAAAACTTTAACGACTTCAGTTCACTTTTTTTTTTGTTTCTTCTGTTTTTGTTTTATTTTTTTTAATTGCGACAGAGAAAAATTCGTTTTTCTCTCAATTGTATTGTCTGGGAACAGATCCAGTTTCATACGCAGACATGCTTCATTGGATAGCCTCCTCCTCTTGCTTCGACATCGACTACTCCTCCTCCTCTCTTGGAGTTGGCGTCTCTCATTGTCATTCGATTGCGCAAACATTATTTTACCCAGCAAAGAAAGCATTTTTGCATTGCCATCTCAAAAGTGCTTCTCGTTCTCCTCCTTCGGCTGATGCTGCCTGGTGGTGGTGGTGGTGGTGGTGGTGGTGTGGTGCTGCTGCTGCTGCTGGTGGTGGTAACTTGAGTGCGGCTTTAACCCTTTGCATACCAGCAGCATTTGTTGGCATCCTCGCGTCTTATTGTTCCCCTGTCGCCTGCATTGTCAACTTGCTTGCTCTATCCTACCTCACACCTTACCACCTACGTATCCCCCTTCCTCATTCTCCACTCTTTGGCATCCTTAGTAATTTGGGCAAACAATGCGAGTGTGTGTACGCGTTCGCAGTTCAAACGGCAATTAAGCCAAACAATAAGCTGACAAACACTTGGCAGAGCCACCACAAGCCATACTCAAACCAGGACTTACACACACTCTCTCTCTATATCACACTCCGCCCCCCGCTTCTTTCTCTGTCTAATTTGGCAGCCTCAGGGGGCGTGTGTGTGTGTGTGTGTGCTTCTCAAAGAACTGAGCAAAATTTGCTCGTTAAGAACATAATTTGGAAAATTGTTAAGTCTGTCTGAGCCGTAATATGAAAATATTCCAAAAATTTAACATACAAAATGGACCATAAAATGGATGACAACACAACATTTTTCGACAATTTACTTTAATAATTCCTAAATGGTTTTTATTTTTATTTTAGTTAAATTTTCCCAACAATATTGTTAAATTATACAACTTTAATGGATTGCTCCTACGTCTAGCATATAATCCTTATGAAATTAACAGAATAGGGCCATTCGAAAGGCAAATGCATTTGATGTCGAGAGCAAGTTGAGTAAGCAAATTGACTTGGAATTCAGTGAAGCGTGAATTAAAGCAAATTCATTAAGGGAGAACATAACTTATTAGGTCATGTATTTACCATTTAGTTCAGCCAACTACATACATATACGCTTAATAAGTGTAATATCCTGTAATATATATTTACCTACGTAAAGGCTGTGAATGATGTTAAGTCGGGACTCTCTCATGTGGCAAAGACGAGTGTTTTAATATTGAAAATTAAATTGTTGCATAATTATTTCTGTTAGCAATGTAATCTCTGTTTTTCAGGCACAAACTCAAGGAAATGAGTCGGGCCTAAACTAAACGTTTGTTTTAGCCTACTTAGTTTAGTCGTATTTGTTGTCTGTTCAATGAATTAATGTGTTCTAATATTAATTATAACATTTAGTAGCAATCAAAGAAAATGCAGACTGAAAATTGTATAATGTGTTTACAAAGAGATGTTAAAGATTCTTTGGTTTTCAAATAAAATTATTTTCTTCGAAGAAAATAATTTAATTAAGTTCTAAAATATATATGTAATTGTTGTCCTCTAATGAGTTTTGAAGATATTTTCGGTATTCAGCGAATATTTCGTAAAAGTTGCAAACGAAAATTTAATCTCCAGTATCAAAGTATTTAATTTTGGATTTATTAATTTCGAGATCAGAAAGTCTTCAGTGACTAGTAGCAATTAAAGAAAACTTAGGCAAAAAATTTATATTCTATTGAAAAATATTTGAACTTTGTTGCACTTAGCAGAATAAATATTGATTTTAAATTCACATGTATTTCAAATACAAGCAGAATCTATTATTTTTGTTAAAATGTCAGAGAGTCACTTTGTGTCCTCTGGTTATTTAACTTTCACTTCAGTTAATTCTTTTAGATCAAAGACAAATCTCATGTGGCACAAAATAATCGTCAAAATATCTTTCAAAAGTAGTTTAGTCTTTTTTATTTGGTATTTTAGTGCTTTGTTATTCTATTGTTCTATTGTTTTGACTATTGATGGTCATTTGCGAGTAAGACATGGTAATGTTTTAGTTGGAAGAGATTCCTTGATTTAAATTGAAGTTTTATTAAGCTTTAAAGTTCATTTGAGGCAGAAAGATAGATAGATGTATAAAGAGAGAGAGAGAGAGATAAAGTGCTTCGAACTTTTAAACGACACGCCCCATCATCTGCACATATAATTTTTGTGATCTCCATAGCCCAGTTGCATAGTTTTCAAATTTTTTTCTTTTTCACATTGTGTGTGTGTGTGTGTGGCAACTGTGGCATACTTGATTTTTGTACTCTCCACCACTTTCTCTTATGTCTAAAAGAGGGGGGGCTGGGGAGTTTGAGGCAGATATAAAAAGTGCCAACTAGGTTGAAGAGGAGCAGCTAGCTAGCAAGCTCTGTGACAGTAGTAATAGAAGGTAGAAAATAAAGTAAAACCCATGCGCCAAGTGTATGAATAATCGAGAATGAAATTTTGCGTCTGTAAACGGCAGTGGCAGCTATTCTAATGGATGGCACATAGGATGCCTAAAAACGATAGAGAAACAGCAGGAGGCGAGGGACCAAGGAGCAGGGAGCTGGGAAAGGGACAAGCAGACATTCTTGAGAGCAACTCCAATTTCAGTGTGTTCTGTGCGTTTTTGGGTAAAGCCACCAGCCAGGCTACCCGCCCACACGCACCACTTTCACTTGGGCCGGAAATTTGCTGCATCAGCGTATAGGAATTTTTGGTTTATGGTAAGGAAATATTCTGATGGTGGGCGACTGCTAGAGGATGACTACCTCAAGGCTGACCCTCCACACACACACACACACATTCGCACATACAGGCATACACATTCATGTTTATACATATATATTAGCCATGTGAGTTTATTTTGGTTTAGATATTTGGGTTTTGCCTTCATCGTCCTGTGTGTTTGTGTGTGTGTGTGAGGCTTTCAAATATGAAATTTATTCAAGTCACTCTGGTTTAATGTTTGGAAATGGACAGCAAATAACTTTGAAAGCGTTTGCAATAACAACAACCAACCGACAGCTTACACACACACACACACACAGAGAGTAGCAAAATCAGGCAATCGTCTGTTGTAGTTTTCTCCAGAGAGAGAGACAGAGAGAGGTGTGGACTTAAAGTTTTTCGTTTTAATAATGATTATGATGATGATGATTTCTTCTATACCCCAGAATCCTTTTTATTCTTCTCTTTCTTTTTCCTTTTTTTTTTGCCTTTGCCATTTTCGCCTCAATTTCGTTTTTACTGAAATGATTTTTTAAACATAATATTACAAAAAGCCATCAACAGCGGCGAAAAAGAAAATCTTCTTTCCATCTAACCCCAAGCCCATATACATTCGCCCGCCGCATTGCCAATTATCCATTTTCCAATATCTTGAGCCTAACATTTGGAGTGTATTCGGGTGGACGAGGAGTGTGGGGGAGACGGGGCCTGGTTGCCGCCCATTGGAGACATTGGCGCATAAATTGATTGGATGATGTCGCTTTTTATGTCGTTTTTCTCAGAAAATTCCGTTTCATAAGCAGGAGGAGAGAGCATGTGTTATAAATAAATCAAGCATACACTCCCCTTGGCTTGAGCAATCTTTTAGATGGCTCTTCTTGTATTCCTTTTTTTTTTTGAATTCAGCTTTAGAGATTGGAATTGGCATTTAATTCGAATTGCTTCTTCAATTGGGAATTCGTCGGGGTCACCACTTTATTTTTTTTTGTTTCTTTTTTTTCTGTTCTTGCTGATTTTGCTGACTGTACTCGAGGAAATTATTGTTTGTATTGTTTTTCATGTGTCGACACGCACGCAGCATGTTGTGTAAGCAAAAGAAATACACACACAATGGGCAAAACACTTTCCCACCTCGTCTACCGCAAAAACCACAAATCGTTGACTCCCCGAACTGACTACTGCGACTCCTCAACCTGGCTCCTCCTACTTCATCGTCTTTTACCCTTTTCTTGGATTTCTTTTTTTTTTCTTCTGCCTAGCTAATTGCGGTGCACCTACGCAACCTGTCAGTTGCAGTGTGAGAACTTCGCTGTTGGGGCAACAGGTAAACAATCATGACTGAATGACGATGACTGTGACCACTTGTCCACCATTTCCATCATTTGGTGCCCACTTCAAATCAGAAACTCTCACAGACGACAATTCGACAGCAGTCAGTGCAGCTGCTTCAACAAAAAAAAAAAACGAAAAGTGCCCAAAAAACTTTTGCACTTGTCATGGCATAAAATTTGCAAAAAAGGGAAAAGGGAAAAACCATCGAGTAAAATTTTCAATTTTTGCAGTCATGTCTAACCCAGATAAGTAGAGAGACAGAAAAGGACAGGGAGAGAAAGAGTAAAGTTAAGTCAAGACCAGGTCAAGTGGACACCGACCGCAAAATAGTTGTAGTTTTTGCAGTTAATTTATAAATGAAATTAGTTGGTTGCAGCAGCACTAGCAGCATTATTAACAAGATTTACTTTCGGTTGCAGCTTGCCACTTGCCTGCCGCAAGTAAAAAGAAGGCCGCCTCAAGAGTCCTTTGCCACACACACAGACACACACACACACACAGACAAAAAAAAGTTCAGGTGGCGCTGCGTCACTTTTTGATCCTAACCAAACCACCTACCTTCCTGTCTCTCTCTCTCTTTTCTCTCTTCTATGTTGTCTTCAATTTGCCTTCTTTCTTGTCTTATTTCGCTCTATTCACAACTTTGCTTTAATAACGCTCGTGTTGATGATGTTAATAATGCTGTTGGTGATTACCATTTTATGCTCCTCCTGCTTCTGTTGTTACTCCTTCTTCTTTGCCGCAACATTGTTTAATGCTGATGAAGCTAATGCCAGGACCTGTGGTGCAACACCACCAGCAGCAGCATCAAAACCAGGAGCTAGTGCAAGAGTTTTAAGTTCTAAGTAATTGCAATCTGTTGGTAAACTCCTTTATTCACTTTTTTTCTCTATTTGGTTTTTGTAACTGCAATGCTAATCGAGTTCCATAGTGTGTTGGTGTATATACTTATGTATTCAGACACATGACAACATATGCAAGATCTTTAAAAAGAATTTAGAGGTAGATAGACAGAGGCTTCGCAATTCTAGGATTTTGAGTAAGATATACAAAAAGACAGAAACTTGAAACTCCTGAAAAACTCCGTTCAATTTCAACTTGCAAGTTACTTGTGTCTCTAAATATTTTGATTATTCCCTTAAAATCATTTCTGAACAGTTTTTTCCACAGTCTTAAAATGTCTTTAATATTAAACTCCATAGAAATCTGCATTAAGGTCATCTAAGTACAAATCTTCATAGTTAATTTCATTTACCAGTTTCCAATATAATTGAGTCCTACTTATAAAGTCTTGAATGCATAAATTGCAACAATTTTCCTATTTGTATAGAAGGTTAAACAGTTTTGATAAAATCATCTTAAGATGTTGTGGTGCGTCGGTTGGACTTTAAATTAGGCACTGAGAGACATGAACACAAGAAGCAATGCCAAGAGAAACGACTGAGCGAGCATGTCCTGTCAATGTCATTAACAGTGGAGAGCCCGTTTGCTTATGCTTTTGCATCTTGTGCCAGTACAACCAGTAGTGCCACGCCCCCTTGTATAGAACTAACCTACGAGCAGCTACTCTAGCAACGCAAATGCAAATTCAATTACGAGTCTTCTCACATTTGCTTATTCTTGGGATTGGGCTGGCAATGGGGAAGAAGGAGATGAGGTTGGGTTTTTGGGGGCGGAGGGCATTGGAGGATTGGGCTAACAGCCAGTGCACATCTCTGACGCAATGATCAGAGGTTTTTGAATATGTCTCTTGGCTAAGAATTGGCCAGAGTGAGATAGAGAGCGAGAGTGAGGGGACAATATTTATACATACATATTTTGCATTCTTTTGGCATTTTTGTTATTTTTCTATATTTTTTTTTTTCTTTGACGGGGGGGCCACTTGCACGTGCCTTGCTATGGAATAGAGTGAGAGAGAAAGAGAGAGAGAGAGACATGAACCATGGAACCATGCACCATTAGAACGGAAATGTCGCTCCACTATTGTTATATCGTACTATTTGAACAAAATGCCGCCAACTGCAGCAATATTTTATAACGAATTCGCAAATGCAAATGCAAAGCACGTTGCCCTGACAAGGGGGCGTGGCCCTGCCTCAAGCAACATAGCAACATGACAAGAGAGAAGAGAAGAGAGGGATGTAGAGGGGTTTTGGGAACGAAAGGTGGCAACCGGATGCTCGATTGACGGGTAGAGACTGCGACAATATGCTGAGCCAGGAGCTAATTTTGCCATCTTCTTTAGTTGGTTGTTTTTTTTTCTCCCTCTCCTCGCATTTTTTCAGATTTTTTTTCTTCTTTTTTTGGCAGCTTACAGTCAAGGATAAAAAAGGATATACAGCTAACATTTTCTCTTTTTTGTTGATTTTGTAAAACTGAAAGGGAAATATTGTTGAAGAAGATTGTGAGATAATAGTTATTGGAAAAATATTTAAAATTTAAACATTTATTTAATTTTATTAGTTCATATCTAAATGAGACATCTTCAAAAATAATGGCATATTTTATACTTAAAGAAAAGGAAAGAAAAGAAAAATTTCTTTTGAACCGATGTTTAAGATTCGATGTTGTATCAAAGTTATTGTCAATAAAACTTTCTTGCATGATACTCCTAAGTTTTTTGTAGCTTTGAGGTGAAGGTCGAAGGTGACGTTTCATTATACCAAAGGTCCCTAAATATCGTTTCTATCACTTGTTTTGGGCTATTGGCATTAGCTATTAGCAATAAAGATTAACAAAAAGAGTGTACAAAAACTTAAAAACTGAATACGGCAAATTAATAAAAACAAAAGGAAATATCTTGGCTATTTTATGGTTATATATTAAAGTTATCATTTTTTAGGAGCTTTACTTTTGAGCTATGACTTAGACCTTTGTCCAACCAAAATTCATAATTAAAAAACTCATTAGAATGTGTGATAATAATCTCTTGGTCTTTTTTTCTGGCGCACATTTACTTTTTCCGAAGACTGTAAGTGTAGAAAACGACAAGAGAAGATGAAAGAAACAAGATGAAGATGAAGGAAGATAAAGAAAAGCAAAGACAGGCAGGCAGGCAGCAGGAAGGCATTCAGGAGGCATTGAGGCAGTCAGTGTGAAAATCATAATCGTCAAATTAATGGGCATGGGGAATTTTGCACAGGGCTTCCCAAATTGGTGCTTGTCCACAAGGGGACCCCAAAAAATTGTACGTGAGCATTTAAAGCAAATCGTATAAAACTTAAGTGCTATGCGAATCACACACACACATGTCAGGGTGTGTGAGAAAACACACAGGTGTGTGGGTGTGCGTGTGTGTCCCGTCCCGTTTTTGGGCTATGGTTAATCCGAAGCAAATGTCTGCTTAATCAGCGCCAGGCGCTGACAGATAAACTGCCTCGTCACTCTTGAAGCCGGTTGAGGCCATCAAATTTCCAGTCATAACAATAACACTGATAGTCCCGCTCGTAAAATAAAACCCCAAAAAAAAAGAAGAAAAACCCTTTCCTTATCCTAACCATTCCTTACCATCTTATTTTTCGGGGTGTGTGTGTGTGTGAGGAAGTGTGACCGGGATTTGTGAATCCATGTGTGTGTGTGCGTGTGAATGTGTGTGTCTGTTGTTTTAGCCCCAGCTTGGAAAACAATCAAGTGAGCGCCGCTCGCGACACTAAAAACCACGCACAGAAATTCGACAATGGCACTTGACATCCAAACACAATATAGGGCAGAAGGAGCAGAGGGATAACGGTCAAAAGGCGACGCCTAAAGCATTTAAATCCTTTTCGCACTCTAGCTTGTTGCGTCGTTGTACATACATATATACATATATCGTTCAGTTATATACATATGTATGTATGTGTGTGTATATAAAAGACAAGGCATATGACATATGAGATGAGTGCGTGATTCGTTTTTAGGGGGTAAAAGTCACGCATCATGAAAGTTGTAGAGGGAGTGGGGAAAAGGCCATAAAATAGGAATTTACTTTATTAAAATTTTTGCGCTCAACAAAATATGAGACAACAACAACAACAATGAAGACACCAGGCTAAAAAACAAAAAAAAACAAGGTCAGAGGAGAGCGTCGAGCCGAGTCGAAAACAAGGCAAATTTGTTGAAATTCTAGCTAAAAAACACCAAACCCTACCCACCTCCACCTCCCACTCCTCCTCCTCATACACCCCACCTCCAGGCAACTCTTGCTCTTCATCCTTGTGAGAACGAGGTAAAAATTTACTCAACTATGAACTCGGAATATCTCCAACCCATTTCACTACCCCTCCTTTCCCCACAAGAAGCGCGTGTGTGTGTGAAATAGGCTCAAATTTGCGTTGTGCAAATGTATGTGTATGTGTGTGTGTGTGTGTGTGTGAGAGAGGGAGACAGGAGGGCAAAAGGGCAGATGGGGTCTGCTGGATTGTTGTTTGTCTGTATTAGACAGGGGAGCAAAAATTTATATAAATTGACAGTAATGCCAACAACAATTTGCCTGGGTAAATTGCGCGACAACAACAAGAACTTTTCACATTCTTTTTGCCGAGAAAATAATGAAATCGTAAAGAGTTGACTACTCATACCAATACCAAAGCCCATACCCTTTCCCCCCCTCTTTACATTACCATTTTTTTTGCCATATGCGTAGTGTTTAAAGGGTATTTTGGGAATCTAGTAAGAAAAGAAAGTAGTGAATTTAGAAGGCAAACTACTGTTTTCAATTTAGTAACCCAGAAGGCTTTTTTACCTATTTCACATTAATTTTGTTTGAAAGAAAAACAGTTTTAGTTCATTTTTGAAGAAAAGCAAACTGTTTAAAAATGTATTTAAATCGATGGACTAGTCGACTTCAAAGTTGTAAAACTATGAGGTATAATCCGAATCGTTGACAGCCGCAAAATGCTTTTATATTTTGGTATTTGAAAAGGAACTTGAAATATTTTTGTCTAGATTTGGACCTTTTTGTGAAATCAAATCGATTTTAAATTTGCACAATTTGACATTTAAACATCAATTTTGGCCAGAAAGGACCTTCTGGCCTAATTTAAGCCTTAAGTCAGTAGAGGATACCCATAAAAACGTAATACAAGGATACCCCAAGAGGGTCATGATAAGACAATCAAATTATACATATGTATTTATATATTATTAGACTTCATTTTAAATTTGCTTATAAACTATTATTCATATTCGTAGGGTTCTATATAAGATTAGGATATTTCCATATGTTTTATATACCCAAATCTGTAAAGAATCCGAAAAATTGATCTTAAGGAATATAAATCTTGATTATCCCAAGTTTTTTTTCACAACACCAAAGAACTTTTGTGTCAAAAGTTGCCCCAAAGGATCACAACTAACAATCTAATGTTATATAGTTTGAAACTACAAAAAAGAACGGTTGAGAACATTTGAAGTAGCTCGTTTGTAAGGATTTTTAAATGTAAACCTTTATTAGGGCTTTAAGAATGCCAACTACACCCATGCTTTTTTAAGATGAGGGTTTCTGTCTCTCTCTACTCTCTGTTTATTTTTCGTTCCTTCCTTGTCTTCTCTATTTTTACGCATTTAAAATTCATTTCTCTTCAAGTAGACATCATGTGTATGCAAATTTTGTTGGCCATATTAATCATGACGGTTAGTTTTTAGTTTGTATTTTGCTTTTATTATTTTATTTCATTTCATTTTGTTTTATTTTATTTTATTTTTTTGTTTTGTGCTGGTTTTATATTAGTTGTAGAGATGAAGAGATATTTAAAAGTGCATTTCGGCCGCTTATAAATAAACAGAGAAATCCTCCTCCTAAAGCAAAAGGAAATTTATGAATGCGCACGGAGACAGAATGGAACAGGAGCAGAAGCAGGACCAGGACAAGAGCCAGCCAGCGGCACGGACTGAGGACTAAAACCATTCTGCAATGGCTCACACACAGAATATCTCGGTCTATCTGACTGGTTGCCTGTCTGTCTCTGTTGGCCGCGTTAAATGCTTTTGTTGATTCTGGACGCTGCTCCAGGGCCCGTCCCTTACACTCTACATCTCGTCTACGTCCCCCCTTTATATACAATTTAATAGTTTCGGCGGCAAAAGAAATGAACTCCAGCTCTACGATTCTGACTATGATTCCCACCACTCCCGGACTGCAGACTGCTGCAATGTATCTTGGGCAAACAGATGGGCCGCGAACCACGCCCACAATTGGCTTTTGTGGTACCGAGAGCGCGCAATGCTATTCCTTTTTTCTTATTTTTTTGTTTGTGCCCGGAAAATGTGTTTGTTTTTCATTAAAAAAAAGTAGAAGAAGAAGAGGAAAAAAAGAAGAAACGTTTCAGTCGACAAAAACGACAAACGAACAGACGGTCGGTCATACGGTCCAGCCGGTCAGATGAGGAGAAGTTTGGTCCATGGCTTAGCTTAGTGCCCAGAGTCCAGTGTTTTATTGCGGTCAGGATTTGCCCTGTCTTTCATTCGCATTGTCCATTGTCTTTTGCGTAAATACACATTTCATAATTCAGCCACGTTTTTAATAGAGAAACTCAAAATCCTTGGGATCTGTCGTCAAAGACAAAAATGAAGGGACAACAAAACACAAAGAAAATTTCGCCGCAAGGACAATTAATTAACTGCATCTCTCTGCACTGCTAAATGAAAAGGAACTTTCGCTCAATGTTCATTTCTTTCACATTTTTCATTATTGTTTTTTTTTTCGTCTCTTGCAGTTGCCCTCTATCTATGGCCATGGTCATTGCCCTATGCTCGAGCCCAGCAACAGAAATTCCGCACAACGCCTCATGATCTTCAAGTTCTGGAGGGTGCCGAGGCCATGATGCGCTGTGAAGTCACAAATTTGGCAGGCGCTGTTCAATGGACGAAAGATGGCTTCGCCTTGGGCTTTGAGGCAGTCATACCGGGATTTCCACGCTACTCCGTGCTCGGAGATCGCAAACAGGGTGTCTATAATTTGCGCATATCGAATGCCTCAATCAACGATGATGCCGAATATCAATGTCAAGTCGGTCCGGCGAGATTACAATCGGCCATCAGAGCGAATGCCAAACTCACCGTCATATGTAAGTAAAATAATACTACTTTTATATTTAAAATATTTATTAAGACTTTGTTTTAACAATAATCCTAAATGTAAATGTGGATAAAAAGTAAAATTACTAGACGAGTAGAGAGCTACCCTTCATTATATTCCCCATAATGTTTTGCTATAAAATAAAGCATTGCACAAATTTCGTCTTCTCAAGAAGTTTTGAACAGCTTTGAGACAATTTTTGAAAGATGCCCTGCTTGGGGACCTTTATAGCTCTTTTAATATTGAAAATTCGACCCTAAGTCATAATGTTAGTTCCACTTGGCAGAGAACCAAATTGATTTTGAAGACAATGTTGAATGTCAGCCAACTTTTGTAACTCGCTTTGCTATTTTAGAACTTAGAATCCAAGGATTAAGTGAAGGAAGCAGAAAAGAAATAAATAATGTCAAAATAATACTGTCATGATTAAAAGATTTTTGAATGCTGCTTTACAGAGTTTTATTTAAATTCGCATCTTGAAAAAACCAACACAGATTTAATTTTTTGAATAAATACTTATTCGAACTTTGCTTTGCAAATAATTTCAATTGAAAACGTTTGGAAACGATTTTGGCCTGCTAAGAATAATTCTTGTAATTTAGTGACAACATCGAAATAGTCCACTTAGATTTATTATTAAAGAGGAACAGAAAAATATTAGCCAGAATAGATCATAAATTCGTATTTGACAAAATTATGCGACCAGTTTACATCCAGTTGCCATCACTTTATCACATTTCCACAGACAACCTTTTGGCTATTCCTTTTAACTTTTTGGTACCCATATGAAATGATTGAACTAGCTGAATATAAATGCCAATCGAAATCAAATTTCTGTTTAATGAAAAATCTCAATTTGCCTCTGTGTGGAAATTTTTTTGTTTTCTCGGCAAACTCGACAAGAATTTTTTGATTAATTTGCATTGTTTGTTACTTTGATGGATACATGTAAGCAATCGATCGATTGAATGCATTCTCTTTGCAGCAATTAATTTAAGTAATAAATACTATACAACTACACATAGAGAAATAGATATCAACAGACATACACACACACACATAGTGAGTAACACCTACACATAGACAATTTGATACCCAAAGGCGTCACATTTTTGTTTCCTGCCTCATTGCACCTATAGAATTTTCATTTGTGAGTTGAAAATGCGGGCGTTGAACACCTTATGCCACACCCACAATGTCTCCCCCACCACTGTCCAACATCGCTGTCCCTCTCTCTCTTTCCCCCCTCCTCTTCTCCCCATCGCCCATGTCTATGTATGGCTGCTGCCAACATTTATTGTCAGCAATTTGCAAAACAGGAACAGCAACAATGCTGCCGACCGAGAAGCTGAGAGCTGAGTTGAATTTAGCGCAGTTTATTGCTCCAAGGAGTCAAGAAGAAAGACGAAGGGAGCAGCAGTTTGACGTGGGAGGGGGGGATATGTTAGGGTGATGTTAAGGGAAAAGAAGAAGAGGTTGGGGTTGGGAAGAGCTGCAAGCATTTTCAAAGTGGAATGAAATGAATTTCTTTTTGTTTTCGGTTGTTGTATGTCGAGTAATCACTTTCTCTGTCAATGTATATATGTGTGTGTGTGTGTGTGTGTATGGTCCTGTTGCTATCCTTCCTGCTGCTCTTATTGTTGTTGTTGTTCTTGTTGCTGTGTTGTTGTAATCACTCAAGAAATTGCGCTACATTTGATGACAGCGATTTTCATTTCCTTTGCTTCGTTTGGCTGTTGCTGACTCCATTTTTCCCCCTCTCCTAGAAACAGTAAGAGAATCAGAGTCAGAGTCAGTCAGAGGCCCAAGGCTCACATATACAAACATACACACCCTACACACATACACACACATATGCGCATGCCTAATGACGTTTGTTTAGTTAATTACGCGCCATGAGCTGTGACAATGATGATGTGTGTGTGTGTGTGTGAGTATGTGTGTAAAGAAGATGGAACCTTAGAAAAACTCAACAAAAACGTAAGCAAAGCCAAAAAAAATCAAGGATACTAAATTTGGCACTGACGAAAGGTATATACCCTTTCACCATATTCCTTGACCATTAAGTCTCTTAATGTTTCAAAAACATAAACCTTTTTTTTTTGTATATAAACTATAAACTATAACGTTATGACCAAAAAATAATGATTTGTTTCCTTTCTTCGGTATCTTTAACACCGCTCCTTAGAATATATTATATAGAGGAAACTAACCTAATAATGTGTAAATAAATGTTTGACAGCTATACAATTTTCCTCATTATTGTTAATTGTCGATAGACAATTTTTTATTTCCTTCATATTTCAAGAAATACTCAAGGTTTAAAAAAAATGATCTCACAGATTGGCCTTTGTAAATTTATTAACATTTTACTTCCGATGTTCCTATGGTTACGAATATTATACCATTATTTAGTCCATTCATCCCAATGGGATAACTCATTTATTATTACATTACTGTCAGTCGCATTTTCCTTATTCTATGGACCTTAAGCGCATTTATCGATCTTGGTTGAGATTTCGTATTATGATTTACTGAGTTTAAATAAACTTTATATTTAGCAATTAAAAATATACTTCTCCCTGTCAGATTAGCGCGTTTTACAGTCTCTATTTTCGTAAAATATTTTCTAAATCATTTGAATGACAGTTGCAGTTTTTTATTATTATTAACTACTGTAAATAATTTAAAGTAATAAGTCAATAAAACTTCGTAACTGTTGCTTTAAAAGATTCCATGAGAAAACAAAAGAAAGACGTTAAATTTATAACTTTTTTGGTAGAATATGATATTAAAATTTTTCTTTAAGTAGTCGGCATTCTGATCTAAAACAAGTTTTCTGATGTCAGGCTTATTGCCATTCCATCCTTAGTCAGCTGTAGCTCTATGATAGTAGCTCATCGATCTGAAAGCAATCACCCACTGCTCCCAATAGCTGAAAGAGTAAGAAGGGACCAAATGATGTATACCTAAATAAAGCAGATGTTACAAACATTCTGGCGGCTTTAATATACCCTCTTAATGTAAACCTGTAGGGTATGCAATGGGGGGCCGAAAAAAACAGAGAAAGAAAACTCTGTCAGTCTAAGCTCGTTATTTGGATGTTGTTGTTGTTCATGCTGCGGGAAAAGGTCGTCCGCCGGCGCCGCTTTTACCCCACCCACCTGCCAACATCACAGCCACTGGCTCCCTTACCGCCTACCTTTCTAGCCCAGAGCGTAGAAATGTTTGTCATAATTGTAGGTACTTGTGTGAGTATCTATCTATCTTGCTTTCTTTCTTTCAGTCTTTCTTTTTCTCCCTCCATCCACCACCTACTACCTATCCTATCCCAATTCCTACCTCCTCACACCGTAGTCTTTAGATTTGTCCTTGCCCGCTTGTCTTTGTTTTGTAATGGAATCTCTATGGCTCCCCCTTCCCATCATCTACTTACTGTTTCTCTCAGTTTCTCTCTTCACGTTTGAATGAATGACAGGCGTTCCTGGAATTTGGCCAGGACATGTGTGTGTTTGTATGTACATATGTAGCTATGTGCACATGTTTGGTCCAGAGGGGCGTGAGGGAACGGGAGGAGGAGGTGGAGGGCCTTTGGTTTGATGGGCACGTGCGACATTATTGCAGCAATTAGCTCAGGAAAATGTAGACAAATGCGTAATAATTCAATTAAGTTCGAGTTAAATTTATTTGATTTATTTATTAAGGTAATTTTCCGATATATCTAGTTATCCTCTAACATTCTCAGCCTCTTCAATTCTCATCCTATGCCGCTGCTACATTGATTCATTCCTCTTCTCTGCTTTGCTTTGCTTTGCCATTCTATTTATGTATGAATTATATTGAATTATGTTTGTCCCATTGTCGGTCTTTGAAACGAACGAGAAAAGCGCACAGGAAAATTAAAAAAAGAAAAATAACTCAAAGTATAATATTTATTTGCAAGCAAATAGATTTTCATTTAATTTTTTTTTTTTGATTCGATTTGGATAAACGGAAATCTATCTTGAAAATACGCTTTTAGCAACAAAAAGAAAAATCTTTGGGGATAGTTACAAAGGACTTAACAAAAAATGTCCAATAGTCAAGAGGGTTATAGATATTCACTTTTGGGCGTGTCTTTTTATACCCTAACTAGATAATGACTTGACATTTTCGATTGACAAACAACTACTTTTAAATATTTTATTTATGGACGGATCCAGAACGGAAGTCTGGGTGGTCTCGCCCAAATGTCTGTATTTCGAGTAATTGTTTGCTTTTTCCAACTCCTTTTAGTGAGTCTTCAAAGTTTCCGTGTAATTTTTACTAAATCCTCTTTACTGACAAAATGCTTTTATCGAAAATAGTAAAATTACTGAGATAAGTATCTTGATTATTTTAATCGGACACTCTTAATCTTTCTTAAACCAAACATATAAACAGTTCCAATATTTATAAATTGCCGTCTTCCAATCATACATTAAAAAATATTTAATATTTAGTTTTTCTGTTGTTAAATATTAAAATATTTAAAAGATTGTCTGTGAAATAAAAACTTTGGTTATCAAATTTTTCGGTAATTATATGGAATTTTAGAAAAGAAGGAAAAGTAAAAAAATCTTGAATAATATATGTAAAGACTTTTCAAAACATTTAATAGTTCCTAAACTTACTTTTAATCTATCTTAAACACTTTTATGTAATTTTCTTTTGCATTTTGTTGAATAATCGGCTTTTTTTTGCCTTTTTTCTTCGGCATATTGCAATAGTTGAACATTTTTATAAAAAATTATGATAAATATTTGATTTCACAAGAAATTTGATTCAATTGCTTTTGTAGAGAAGAGGTATTCATTATTAATTAGTTCCATGAAATGACGCTAAGTTTAAAGACTCCAAAATAATAATAATAATCAAAGAGTTCATAATTGTATTAGATTTTTGGGAAAAACTTAAAAGTTGACTAAAATTGTTTTGCAAAATTACTTGGGAATCAAGAAAATCAGAATTAAAATATAAAAACCGATACTAAAAGTCAAAAGTTTACGGACTATACTGAATATTGCTTTGAATGAATCATTAAGCCTTTCGATATCAATTCAATTCAAAGTTTCACGGTATTTCTGCATCAAAAGTGGATAGTTTTAAAAGTTTAGGAAGAACCAAAAGTAACCTAATTAAATGTTTATACTCACTACGTGTCCTAGTTATCCAGATACATATTATCTACATAGCTTTTCAGTCATATGATAGAAACATATCTAATAACAAAAACTTGCTCTACAAATACTAGTTTAACAAAGTAAGGTGAGCCAATTTGAAGTTTTTTGATCATTTTCTGTTGAACTTATAGCCCTAATTAAAATTGCATATGTTTGTAGGTATAGGCAACCTTTTGTCATTTTCCCTAAATTTAATTTGGAGAGCACACACACACACACACGAAAGGAGAGAAGAAGGAGGGAAGAGTGGGAGGGAAAAAGAGATAGAAAGAAAAACTATGGAAAAGTTCTTTTACAACTAATTTCGTAGAAAACTTTCAGATGGACCAGCAGCAACTGCAACTGCCTCACATTCACCCACACACATACACACACCTATGTACATATGAATATGTATTTTATATATATTATATGTATATGTGTGTGTATAGTATAAATATACGTGAGGGCGCAATTAGATTATAAGTTGGCCCAAAGTAAAGAACTTTTGCACACACACACTCACAGAGAGCAAAAACACAAAAGTCCACGTGCAAATTTATGGAAATTTAGAGTAAAATTTTCGCATGCCATTAATTTTTAAAAACGCAGCCAAAAAACACATATGCCGCAAGGCAACCATGAGTCCGGGTAAAGTTTTTCTACTGCTGCCAAACGCACCAAAACGAATGGTCAGGACCCAACAGTAGGAAAGGCGAAGAGGGACACACAAAAAGGTGGACTGCTTCTGATTCTGGGCCTCTGGCTCGAAGCGCGCCTGGGCAATGGCGATTCAGCTGGGCACACACAATGGACAAATGTGGAATTCAAGGCATGAACCGAATATCCATACAAAAGAAAGAAAAAACTCAGCACCAGCAGCAGTAGCAGCATTTATAAATTTTTGAATAAAAATCTTGTAAGCAAGTCAGGTAGCCGACTTTTCCAATACCCTTTCCCTTTCCGCGAAGTGGCATCATTTTGATTCATTCTACAATAGTTGAAAATTTGATAGAGATTTTTTTTAGAGCAAAAATCAACATCAATAAAATATAGAAATAACCAAATATTTTCATTAATATTTTAAATTTGTTGAAATTTAAGAAATTTAGTTTGAAATATGTCACTAGTTTATCAGCAGCGTCTAAATATGTCGGAATAATAGTCAGTTATGTCTATTTCAAGTCACATAGGAAAATGAAATCAATCATTTTAGAAGGAAAAATCGGTCATAGTTTTTGAAATTTGGTTGTTTAAGGAATAAAATTTCGTTCGTGGGGATTAAGTTTTTCTTTTTTCAACTCATCAGCAACTAAAAAAAAAACACTAAACTGGTGATCAAAAACGTTTGCTTCTATTTCTTTAAGATTTTCTTAAATAAATCGGAATAATGCTTATTTTTCTTTTTTGACCAAGAAATGGCAAATTGTTTTTTTAATTGTTAGGTATGCCATTAAATTATTGACTGAAACACACTATAAAAGAAATCAAAAATCATCAAACTGAGAACAAAAACATTAAATCGCATAAAAAAATTACTGTTTTGATAAATTACTTTTATCAAAAACAAAAATTTAAAAAAACAGCAAAAAAAAAGCTATAATGACATAATTTCCAGGAATATGCATTACGCAATTCTTAACAACGCATTGCAAAAGAGGGCTGCAGGATCAAAAATGTTATGAAATTGCATTACGTAACAGAACGGACAAAGTTTTTGTATATAGGGAATAATTTAAGACCTTTCAGTGCATTACAAAAGACAGCACAGAGGTTCAAAAAACTCTTGAAGTTGTTTTACGTAACACTTGAATAGCCTTAGTAAGCGGATTAAAGCCACACATCCTTAACTTTTTTGCAGAGTACACAAAATTGAAAGAAAATGGCCAAGTTGGAAAGGATACGTCCAATAAGACGACTCACTTTATTGACTTACAAATCGTTAAGCTATTTTTTTCCTTACCTCTCCCCTCGATTTCCGGTCATTTGCTTGCTGCAAAAAGATGGATTCCTATTGTAATTGAAGTGCAAATGAGTAAAGTTTTCATTTCGCCACCGAAAGTTAAAATAGATGCCTGTCGATTTATTAGATTTGACCTAAACTTAAAGTCACCCCCACATACACACACACACATTGGCTCAAACCCACAAATTCGCCTTGGCTTAAAGCCGAAAAAGTTGACGTAAGAAAAAGAAAGAAAGGAGGAGGAAGAAAAAAATGGGCAATTCCTTGGCACAAAGCGTCGTCAACTGGTTGGTGGGGTTAAGGGTTTATTTGTGATGTGGGTGGGTGATGGTTGCATAGTGAAGGGGCCTTGGAAGTATTTCAGCGCATAAAACTTTTATGAGGCGTACTATTAGTGGGTTAGACCCATAGTCGGTGCCAGTGGCTGTAGTTGTAGTCATCGTCACAAGTCCTGCGAGTCCTGTGTTCATGGCAAATTGCACTTTGTATACTTGCAATGCCAGGGATCTCGCCTTGGCTGACTGTTGCAGCCATTGTTGCATAAATTATTTGATGCCAACGACGACGACGACGACGACTACAATGCTGTACACTCAAAAGACCATTTTTCCTTCTACATCGTGTATCCGCCAAAAATATCGCACGGCTTATGCATAAAATTTAATCAAAGCAAGGCAAGGACACCTGCAGTTTTTTTTTTCTTTTATTTTTCTGCTATTCAAGACCTAAATCCCATTTATAATCCCAATGCACTGACAATTCGCATTCTTGCCATACCGAAAAGTGTCGGCCCATCCCCTCCGATAAGGGTTCCATCGTCAAGAAATGCATCTTGCATACATATGTCAATAATCAAATACAATTTGCATACCAATCAACAATGCACATTCACATTTTACCTGAGCATACATGCCATGGAGGTGGTAAAGGGGTGCCGCGGGGCACCTCCTTATGAAAAGGAAGGTCACGCCTTACAGCATCCATGGAGAAGTTGTTGTCGCATTTCCGTGGACTTTGTCGCAGGAAAAATTGTACTGCAACTACATTTTGCTTTTGCCCCTTAACTATGCGCCACACGCACCACGGATGGATGGAGGTGACTCCCATTTATTGCCCTTTGCCGCCATTTCAATCTCTACCATGGCCAAAAAATATTATGAATTTTAAACGCACGTGGCCAGGTGGAGGCGGTGACACCAATTTGTATACAAAAGCCTCAGTCAACACTGATAAGTTGACGGTGGATGTTGCCGCATCCATGGCATTGCCTGTTAAAATAATTGTACGAAATTTTCGACATGAAGAATGTAAAACGGAAAATTTTCCAATAACCAGGTTAAGAGAGAGAGAGAGAGGATGGGATAACGTCCATTATACTCGCGAAAATAACTCATTTTATCGAATTTAATTTTGGCGAGGTGTCCTTTATCAGTTTTCATCAACGCCAGTCTATCAATAAAGTTGAATCATAACATTTTTTTGAGTTTCATTTGCACAAGTTTTAATTAAGGAATAGTTCAAGTGTTATGCAATGCAATTGCAATTAGATTGCACTGATTACGGGATAGGGTCAAGTATTACGTAATGCAGTCAACGTATTTCTGTCAGTATTTCCTTTCCTAAATCTTACCGAGCGCATATTCTTACTGAATTTCACCAACATAACAATGCTTTACGTAAGCGTTACTTGATCCACCATTGCTTAACCAATTACGCACTTCCGTGATGGTACGTAACGGAGAGAGAGCTACGTTATACAAATGTACATATTTTAAAAGGAAATTTAAATACTTGAAATTTAAAAAAAAAACTTACCTCACTTTTGTTTTTCAAATTTAAGAACACACAATTTAATTCACCACAGGAAGAAAAAAAAACAAATTGACAATTAAATACCTCACAAAAAAAGAAGAAAAAGACTAAAGCCAAAAACCAAATTCTAATTACTTGGTTAACAAACGATAAACCAAAATATTATTTAACCAAATTGGCAATTAAATAACAAAATTTGACTTTGAAATAACAAAATTTGACTTTTTTAACACTAGAATGTTGCTCATATACACACACACACGCGACCGCTGGCATTTTTTTACCCACGCAAACATAACTGAGACTGCGGTAGATTTTTTTCTTTGGAAAATTGCGCAACGAATATTTTACTGACAAAAAAAAAAAAACGATTTCAATGTGAATAAGATCATTGCAAAGCTAATTGGCTCAACTTTATGCCATTGATATTTGTTTTCACTTTTTGCACCTCATAACTCAATTAATTGCACAGAGCAAACGAACGCGACCAGCGAAATTTTCTGCTAAAGTTTTTAATATAGTTACATATTTTGCAACACTGCAACCAAGATCAGGCAGAGCCAGAGTGTCACGTTTATAAGAAGGGATCTACCAAAAGGAACTTTAAAATTGTGAAAATTAATAAGGAGAAAGTCCTTTCGTATAAATTTCATATGAAGATTGATATGGAAGATATAAAAGGTCGAGCGAATTACAAACACATTGTTAAATAATACTAATAATATGTTGTATGCCATTATATACATATGTAGGTATCCTTTCGGATAGTTTTTTACTACGCCCCTTAGTACACAGCTGATTCCGTTAAATCCAAAAAAAATTCTCAGTTGACGTTGTCAATGTTGGCAGAGTCAGCGGATTTTAGCGTGAAGCCAAGTTTGAGCTTTCGGCATCACTATAAAAGTTTCGGCGCTTACATTTTTTTTGTTGTATTTTTTTGTTTGTGTCCCTTTTGTATAAACAAATTCCATCGGTATAAAGTTAATGCAATTAACTTTCAATTGATGCTACTCACGTGGCAATTGGTTCAATTAGAGTATGCCAATAGTTTTTGGATTATTAAATGAAGAAGAGACTGCAAAATTTATGGCCCTCTGTCCGCGTCGTTAATGTGTAAGTGTGGGTGTGTGTGGAAGCCAATTGAAGTTTTTGTGTTGCACAAACTGAATAATAACTAATTGTTATTAAGTTATTATAAGTATCGGCAGTTATTGTTTACTATAGTTGCTCTTGATTCGGAAATGTACATATGTATATTAAATTCTTTTCATTGATACACGAAATGGAAACTTTTTTTATCTTGTCAATTTTTTCCATTTTATTTTGCGCTTCATTGATTCGATAAGGATACATACAACAAAAATTTAGCCAGGGCCATCATTTGGGAGCACTAAACAATCAACAGCCTTGGGGGAATTATCGCAAAGTGGCGACAAAAATTATGCTTATGAGCCACACAGCCTGAAAGTTATCCCTACATAGACGTAGCTAAAAAAGTTTATAAAAGGGAAAGAAATGAATATTATATATTTTCAAATGTGTCTCACTTTTGATGAACCGACAATTTGATTTTTAAACAAGGAGTCTTGGATAAGACCTAATTTTTATAGTGGCGCCAGACAACGTGGTTGCCAGATAGTTTTTAGCTCTTTCCGTTTTCTTTTTAAAGTAAGCAATAAAATTAACTGCTGACGTTTCGCTACCTTTTCCGGGGTATTTTTGGTATTGTTGGGGTTTATATGTAGCTATTGGAATTATCCCATTCCCGTCCTTATCCTATTGTTGCGCCCATGTTACTCTCATTCCGTGTTTGTTTTGCGGAATTCGGTTCATGCTTATCTACAATATTTGATTTGTGCAGCATAATTTGAGGCGCCTACGGCTGTGCTAATAAAACTCACAAATATCGTGCCGAAAGCGTAATGTGGGGAGGAGCAGCTCTACCTGTATCCCTCTGCCACTCCCTTTCCTACTCGCCTTCCTCCTCATATTATAGAGCCCGCAATGTCGGTGTTGATTTCATTTTGCTCTAACAAAAGCAATTACCTCGGCCCAGACGGGCTTGCTCTCGACACCGACACTCATCGCTGCCTCCTCTTCGCATTGCGACATTAAGCATTCATTTTGCATGCAACAACTTCTGAAGCCCGCGATGTGGCAGCAACACACAGGAGCAGCACCAGCAGCAGCAGCAGCAGCCGGCAACATATGTTGCATGTCAAATGCAGAGACCTTCACTCTCCCTCCGCTTTTCTTTTCAAGTGCTACACATGTTGTGTAGAAGCTAAAGTAGGGAACAGGTGGAGAAGGTGGTGGAGCAGCAGCCTTGGGCTTGGGGCTTTCTCTGTTGTAGGAGACTTTTCGCCAAGACGTATTGGTGGCTGCTACTGCCGACGATTCAACTCAGCTCAACTCCTTCAGGTGGCATTAAAATAATGCACACGTGCACTTAACTTTATCCACGATTGTTTGTTTGTTTGTTTGTTTCTGCTACTGCTTCTGCTGCTTTCTGTTTGCCAGCCACGCCCACTGCTGCCCATTGTTTCACCCATTTCGCTCGGTTTCTGTGTGTATGTGTATATTTTCAACAGTTTGGCCAGGTGGCTAGATGGCTCAGAACATTTCCACATTCGCAACCTGTGTGTGCGAGTGTGTGTGTCGCTGATGTTGCCTCAACTCTAGTTGTTGTTGTTGTTGTTGCACTCTCGTGTGTGCAAATATTGAAACTCATATTTGAGCACATTAACGAGCGGGTGGAAGTGGTGCAGAAGGCAGGTAGTGAGGGTGTTGGCTTGTGGCAGTGGCATGGAATGGAAGCTGTACCAGGACATTCAACCTGACTGCTGCAGCATTGTCGCATACAATGCTTAACCAGAGCTTTTGTTTTCATCCTTGCAGTTGGTATTCATTATGATTTTGCGGTACTCTAATCATCTTTCTGTCTCTCTCTCTCTCTCTCCCACTCTCGTTTTGTACACAGAGAGAAAATATAATTAAAAGTTTTCAAAAAATCTAAATTTCAAAAAACAATTTCCAAGCAACGTCAAAGTCACGGTGAATACACTGGGACTCAGCTTCTGAATTAAGTGCTGGGTGGAATGCAATGTCCTTGTTTCACAGTATTTTGTGTATCCTAGTGAGGAAACATCAGTCAAATTTCTCTAAAATGACAAATTAATGATAAAATTCTGACTGAATTAGATCTTCTTTACACTTCTTGAGGTTTGTTTAAATGCAATCATTGCGCTTTGCCTTGATGACTTAGTTACAAACAAAGATAGTTGGAGCTATTAAGGAGTAGATTAGATGCCTTAAATATAGAGAAAATTAAGCACTACAAACGTTTTCAATACAGATTCTGATAATGCATCTTAGATTATGTTTTTATTGTTCACTGGAGTATAGGCAGCAAACTTATTATTTATTAAGTTATTCATCATAGTTTCAATCTTCAATCATATCTAATATTGAGTATTTTCTTATGAAATTGATAAGATTATTCGATTGTGAACCAGATGTAAGGGCTGTTATATTTTATAAGGGGAAGTTCGGATGTGGGAGTCACCGAATTTAATTAAATTTTATTTTAAATTATGGAATATTCTCAAACGTATCCAAATTTCATCAGAATTGCTAACTCCCATATATGAACTTCCCCGTGATAACTCATTGATTTTGACATTTAATGAATTCAAAAGTAGCTAAACATCTTGTCCTAGAGGTCTTAGTCTGATATATTTGTCTAGTCTTATGTTAGATAATTCGATTTTAAAGTAAAGTCAAGGAAGAATAATTCTTCAAAAAATGTTGCTTCAATACTTATGACCTAACCGAATTTGGTCAATTTGAGGTTCTAACCATAAAACTGACTCTTAGTACCTTGATAGAAAATAGATCCGTTGAAACACTACACATGTTCCTTCAAAAATAATTACAAAATCATTTGGGATTGTCCTCTATTGTGTATCACTTTCTCAAACCTCCCTTCTAACATGAAACGATCTTGTGGTGGCACTTGGTTTAATCTCTTGTAAATAATAGTTAAGTTTTGTGTCTCTAGACAACGTAACAAAACTTCTTAAAGCAAATGGTTCTAATTAATTTCTAATTTACAACCCCAAGAAATAATCTCAATATTTAAGTTTATAATTCATTACTATAATATATTTCTCCTTGTGCATTTTACAGCTCCACCGTCATCGATCGAAATCAAGGGTTATAGTCACAACTCGAAGGTTGAAGTGCGTGAGAATCAGGACTTGCAACTCAAATGCATTGTGGCCAATGCAAAGCCAGCGGCTCAAATAGTCTGGTATCGCGGCAATACTGAATACAAACCAGGTTAGTAGCGTGGACAGATTCAATAACCTGCCAATGTCCTCCCCCGCATTAAAACAAAAAACCTTTTACACACCTCTCCTATGCCTCGTCCTCTTAATGCTTGACAGTGTGTGACACTTGTCACTGGCAACAACACTAAGCCATCAAATTTAATGTCCACTTACACACACACACACAGACGCACGTGGCTGCCTCTAATGCTGCTGATCCACTCCCACACTCTAGACCCCGAAAAACAAAACACAGAATATATCCGAAATTTACAAAAAGTGTAAATGGGTAAAAAGGGGACAGGCAGGCAGGCAGCACGCAAGAGGTATGAAATGATGGGCGGGGTCTTGCCATTTGGCTGTCAACCGGTTTGGGTACACACAGACATATATGAGAAAGGAGTACGGAGGCGGGGGTGGTATCCGTTGGATGTCGACTTTCTGCTTGATGACGGTGCTTAAATAATAATTTTATACTCCAACAAAACGGCGACTGTCGATGTAGGTCTCTGTTTCTCTCTGTCCCTTATCTTCTGTCCGCTTCACTATGTGTGTGTGTGTGTGTGTGTGTGTTTGTGCCTTGTCATTTTGAGTGCGCGCTGCCCGGCAGCCAGCAAATTGGAAAACACACCGTAAAAGGATGAAATGGAATGAGGAGGATGAGAAGTGAATTCAGTGAAGGAGGCGGAGCAGGAGCAGGAATGGTTGTGGGAGTGGGTGATAAATGCAAATGTTAAAGTTGGGCATGGTCATAGGGACAGACCATCGTATGGCGTTTAGCCGCCTTCACGACTTTTAATTTTCATAATGATTATGATATGATGCCCCCTATATATATATATATATATATATATATGTACATATATTTACATGTTGTGTGTGGGCGGGGCCTGAGCCTCTGGCTGTCATTTGGCGACTAACGAAATCATTTTAACACAACTGGCGCGTTAAAAATGCTTAAAATGTGAAACGCACGACGACGACGATGATGATGATGGAAATTTTTTGGGAGTAAACATTAACAAAAACGAGAAAAAAAAAAGAAAAATCTCCCTACCTCTCTCGCCCCACCAAAAAGAGAAAGAAGAAAATTCGCAAAACGGCGTTAAAATGTAGGAAAATCCGCAAGGAAATGTGGACAGCGGCGGTTGTAAGGCGGAAGGAAACTGCTGCATGATGAATTATGTTTATGACGCAATATGTTGCGCCCAGTAAACTCGGACTGGATGGAGACTGAAGGCTCTGAGGGGACTTTGGATTCTGGACTTGCGGTACGACGACCCTTCGAAAACGAGATTTTACGACAATGACCAGTTTGGGAGGGTTTTTCCCTTTTTTCCACTCGCTCTCTCTTTTTGTTTTTTTTTTTTGGGGTTTTTAGCCAAGGGTCGCAGTATCATTTGCAAGCTGTCAGAAAGCGTTATTATTTTTTTCTTCTTTTTTTTGTTCCAAGCGTATGTGGCGGTTAATGTGGTCATTGAGAAGAAGACACAGGCAGACAAGTTTAGCGAGACATTGCCATCATATCAGTATATTCCAATTTAGTAAGGAAGGAAGCAGACTTCTTTTTCGACGCAGTGTATATCAGCAATATGCAAGTCATTGGCAATTTATGACTGAAAATGATGTCACAAAACAACGATAACGGCAAGAGGTTACACCGTGGAGGGGAGAAAAAGAGGCAAACACTTAAAACAAACTTAAGAAAAAAGTCCACAGGAAGTATATCAAAAAAAAACCAATTGCCATTATCATTTGCAAAACGAAAGGTTTATGGGCAAATTGTATTCTTTCATCAGCATCATCATAATTCTACAGTTCGGTAAAAATCTATATATATGTAATGAAGAAAAAGTCACAAAATTTTTTCAATATAGAAACTTTGACATAAATATGTAGGTATAGACATATATAACATATTTAAATTAGACTTTAATTTATCTCTTCTGTTGTGGTGAATCGAGGTATACCTTTTAGGGTTAAATAAGTCTTGGATATCTAAATTTTAATAAACTTTCGTCATTATTTCCTTTTCTATGTATCATCGAGTAGTTGGTTAAGACAAAGGATTTGATTTTCATAAAGGGGTTATGAGCTGATGAAAGTTTTCCAATTATTTAATAATATTAAGGTTTATTCTCTCAAAAAATTTTCCAAACTGTAGACGAATTTGAAAGGCTTCTATTTCAACTAAGAAAAATTTTGTATTTTTCGTGATGCATTTTCTTAGCATGTATAAGGATTTATCCAACTGAAGTGGTAACTTATGTTAGACTTCTTAGTTGGTGATTAGCCCATTATTTTGAGCATTTTATGCTTCTTAAACTAAATTAAGTATTTCCTCTAATCTCCCTGTAATCCCGACGACCATTATTATTCTCAATAACTAATATGTTTCCTTTTATTCTTCATATTCTTTCAGAAAAACGGGAAGATAAGGTTGAAGAATCGACGCCAAAACGATTTACCACCACATCCATTTTGAAGTTGAAACCAGGTCCTGATGACGATTATACGGAATATACGTGCCAGGCCAAACATAAGGCTTTATCGCCGGATATGCCAATGCGTGCAACGGTTCAACTGTCCGTGTTGTGTGAGTAACATACATTCCCTCCTCCCCCCAGATTCCACTCCCTAGTTCTACTGAATTCAGATGAGAAAATGCTATTCGAATTGTCCGCCCTCATTAGCGGACAGCGGCAATTTGCTATACAATTGAACGGAATTTTTTTTTGCCTTGTTTTTTGCCTGACTCCGACTCTCTGTGGCTCGCTGTGGGGTCTGATGCCTGACCCGCAAAACGTGGTGGAGGCTACTGGCTTGGAGGTTGTGCCATGATGGCCGCTAATTGCGCAATTGGTGCGCGTATTAATTAGTTTTTAAATTCTAATGTGCCACACAGCTGCCACAGCCGTTTGCTGGCATTGCCGTTGCCGTTGCTGCTGCTGTTGCTGCACGTGGAATTCAGAGGAGTTGCTATGGTCCAACCATTGCGTGCCCAGTGCTCGTTGCAAATGCCAAAGTTCGGTTATTGATTGCGTGTAGGAGTCAGATGGGAGTTGCAGGTGTGGAGCACACACCTACACACTCACACACTAACACACACACACACACATTCAAATTAATTATGTTTGTTATTTATGCATAGGCAAATCCAACTGCCACTCTGTGCCGACGCACTCTTCGTTGGTCAGACTTTGAATGTCCATTTCAGTATATTTAATTGGTAGAGGGACAAAATATATACATATATAGAGAGAGAGAGAGGGGTGGAGGACACACCCATCCTAGCAACAATCACCCAACAACCCACAATTTCACCTTCTCTGGGTGTGGTGTGGCCCTTTTCCCTTTTTTTTAATGTTCCTTTTTTTTTTTTTTTTTTTTGGTTTGGTGGCAGGCTCAATTATGCGCTATTATGGCGTCCACTAGGTAATCGGGTTCAGACATGACTGCCATGAGGGCCGTACGGCCTGTACAGATGGCTCCTGGTCACTGGACACTGGACACTGTATGGCCATGCAATATTTTAAGTGATTTTAATTTAATTTTCTCTCTGTCTCTCATACCTGAGCACTAGTTATTGCAATTTTAAATGGCCATTGATGGGGGTGAGACTTCTGCCCTACGGCATTCTCATTCCCTTGGTGTTGATTCAGTGCGGTTGACCGCATGTCAAACTCAAACTACAAACCTGAAGAAGATCGCAAAAAAAAAATATGTATAGCCTACTTGTAAGTTGAGCCAAACGAATGAAATGAAATGAAATGAATTAAGTGAAATTGAAGTTCTGGCCCGTCTAGAGGGGCATTCCATGAGGTAATACAAATTGTTTGCTTTTTAAATAACAATTAATGAGACCAAATGTATTTAAATTCCACCTCATTTCTAGTGGGTATGCGACAATTGACACTGTTTGCGTTGTTTGTGGTATTTTACACTGTTATTAACATGTGCATATCCTCCACACAAGCAGAGGCAAGAGGAAATGGCATTTCGGGGCGTGGCTATATAGGGATAAATCGAAAAATAATGCATTTGACCGCATCAACGATTTGCATGAACCAAACACTTCAATTAAAAATTGTGCATAAACATTTTTGCAATCCATATGCTAAAGTGAGCAAGAAGGGGGGGTGAAGCCTCCTTGCCCCTTATTTACCTCAATTGACCTGATAGCCATGTATATATGTACACATTTATATGGCTGCTGGCATTTGTTTTAGTGTAAATTGAATTTATTTGCGGCAAACAGTTGCAATTAAATATGCAGAAGCTTTCTGTTGCTACTATAATAAATACAACCCTTTTCTCTCTTTCTTGTGCAGATCCACCTGGTCCACCCTATATTGAAGGTTATTCAGCTGGTGAAACATTGCGCCGTGGCCAAACAGTGGAGCTTATGTGCCGCAGTCGTGGTGGCAATCCTCCAGCTCAACTTATTTGGTATAAAAATGGCTCACAAATACGCATGGCCTATAGGTAAGTGGGTGTTTTTTTTTCGAGAGGGGAGGCAATAAATGATAAGTGAAAAATACTGTTAACTTTCATGTGCTTTATCATATTTTCTTAATTCAGAACCTCTGGACGTTTGTCGGAGAATATTTATACTTTTACTGCCGAAGCGGGGGATAATAAGGCTCGTTTTCGCTGCGAGGCCAGCAATGTGATGTCAAAGGATCCCCTTAAAGCTGAAGTGGAATTATCTGTTCTATGTAAGTATGAAATATTAAAAAATTTAATTACAAATAATAGACCAGTGGAAATGGTTGGTAAAATTCCATTCTATGCCACTCAGAAGCAACTTATTATGTGGTAAGGGTCTTAAAGCCTTCTTTAAATCCAAAGCTAAAAATATGTTTTAAGCTTTTCAAAGTGACAAGTTGAAAACAAGACTATCCTAGAGGGCGGTAGTTCACAGGAAAGCATCAAACATCAAGAGTTTGAAATCCAAATCTTGTTCTTAGTTGTTAATTACCTGTCAAAACCGGCAATTTCTGGGAAAAAGGACTAATATGTTTTATGTACATATATATTCAGTTCTTCATACTTTAAGTTAGTTTCATTTGTAGTCACAAACATGATTAATTTTACCAAAGATTTCAAAACATCATTAATGTATCATTTGGGTATGAGGAAGAAAGTAGTCTAGATTACGAAAATTTCAATTAATAATTTCTTTAGGGCCCATAATTGTTTTAAATAGCTTAAATAATTTTATTAAAAATCCAATCTGATTTCTTTTCATTTCGCATAAAATTAACGTATAAATCTAATAGCTCTTATCAGTAGGAGGACGCAATATTAGATTGACTTAATCAGAGAGTAAAATACTGAAAATTAACAAAAAGCCAATCATCCCAAAAAATTTTACTAAAAGTGCGATAGGTTCAAAGATTGAGAACAACATGTCGTATGTGTGATATTGCAAGAGTTTTTCTTTCTCTAAATGCTGTGAATATTTAAAATGAATGCTATAACCCAAAGTTTGAAAGCAAACGTTGAGATTAGCTTGAGCATAGTTACATATATGTAGATTAATAAGTTTCTTGTTATATGAAGATGCAATGCCCTTCTCAACAGAGAGGTCGAGTTATAAATTTAAAATTTTACAAGACTTATTATAAATAAAACATGTTGAAGTGTCCTAACTATGAACATTCAGTGATGGGGGGATTTATTTTAATATTCCAAGAACATTAAACAAATAAATGTGATATATACATAGGATTTTTATATAAAGAACAATTCCGCTTTGGTAGATTGCCTTAAATTATCTTTGACTTTGATGTAAATTCTTGTGTGAATGAAAATGAAGCCTTGTATGTGCTCCTTGTTTTGCCTAATTGTGTGCAATGTATGTGAATGTATATCATACATTTTCATATTTGCACACACTTAAACACACAGCACTCGCGTGTAGGCGTGTGTGTGTGTGTGTGTGTGTGTGTGTCAACAGCAATCCAACCACTCTTCCATCCATATTCCATGGCATCTTCTTCTTGTCGACTAATTCCACAAAGTCCTGGCACTTGGCACGCGACACAAAGACTAAGCGAAAGACTAAAATAAGCCTGACAAAACTCAAGGCTCTGGGTCTCTTCTGTTGCTTTCTTTTGCAATTAAGCTTAAGTTTGCATACCCTCTGAAAAGGCCTCTCCAGCTGCAGCTCCCTCATCTTTGTCTCATCTCTCTCACTCACTCACTTAGCTTTGTCAAATCAAGCAATGCAAATTCTTTTCAAGTGCCAAATAGCGCAGACACCTCCAAGCAGCCGCCTCTTTTGCTCCACCATCCTCTGGGCCTGTCTCTGTTTCGTCTCCTTCTTTAAACTGAGTTGCAGCTTGTTAGAGTTACAACAATTGCAATCAGGCGCACAAAGCCAAGCCCAAGTATGGGGCGCGAAGCTTGCCAAAGTCGTTAGCATTTGCATCCTATCACCACACCGCACCGCATCCCATTTCTGCCCGCCTCCTCTTGTCTCATCCCAGAAGCTTATGTGCTCATGTGTCTAACATGTAAATGGATGAGGCGACTCTTGAGAGAGAGGACGCTCGTTCGCTATTCAAATTTTGAGACCGCGCTGAAATTGGCGCTATTTACCTGAAAGACCAAGAGACTTTAAGCCGGGCACGTGGCTGCTTATCCCTCTATGCTATTTCGCCACCCATCCACTCCATTTGACCCACCAGCCAAACTTGTCCAGTTTCCGTTTATGCGCATACCAATCAAAGTGGGTAGGTATGTGGCGTGTGTGTGCTTGCACTTAGGTTGTCTGTTTGTCTACTATTCCGCCTCCATTTCTGCCTGCCCCGCCTCCCTTAAGTGTGGCTCAGCTGGGTAACATACAGAGAAACATACACGCATTATTTATGTATAACGAATGTGGCACAAAAATGAAGACGTAGCAAGAATACATTCAGCATCAGCATCCTTTACCCTCTGTGTGTGTGAATGGGTGTGTGTGTGAGTGTGTTTGGAATGAAGATGTATGGCACGAACAGGGTCTGGCGAAAGATGCGAGAAGTTAAGAATTCATAATGTTTATTTATATGCGAAACATATCGAGTCGAAGTTTTGTATTTTTTGCTTTCTCCTGGTCTTGGCTTGGTCTTGGTCAGAAGATAGAAAGAGTCAAACGCTGCGTATGCGTAATATATGCGATGCCAGCTGCTGTTGTCCCTCCTAGTCGATGGTAGCTGCTTGCACTTATCCATCAAAGTAGCAGCTGCAGCAAGCAGGAGCAGTCGGGTGATGGAGGCACAAAGGAGGCACATGCCGTGGCATTAGGTAATAGCTCCTGCTGTCAGTCACTCAGTCATCATTTGCATGCAGACAACGAAAGAACGGGTGATGATGGGGCATGGAGCAGGGCCAGGGTGGCAAAAAGAAAACCAAGCTACGTGGCATGCCACAAGTGAGGCTCAAGGCTTATTAAATATTAATGCACGCTTCTTCATTATGCGTCGCTTTTACTCTACCCACACTCTGACTCATCCCTTCCTCTGTCTCTGTCTCTCTATCATTTTAGTTGCACCTTCACACGTCACCGTTACGGGTCCCACGGAGGCTCGTGTGGGGGATGTTGTGCCACTTACGTGCACCACAGCACCATCGAATCCACCCGCTGAGATCAAATGGATGGTGGGCGGACGTCAGATACGCAATGCCACATCAAAGACCATTGTCAGTCCCGAAGGTAAGCTAAAAATATCCAACAAAACAAAAAAAAAAACAAGAAAATTATATTCGCCAATTCTCTAATGCAACCTGTCTTTACCTTTATCAACCTATTTTTAGGCGGCTGGACTACTTCATCCAATATTAGCACTATTGTGGAGCCAAATAAACGTTCCTTGGTAATCATTTGCCATGGCCTTAATATGCAGCTAACAGAGAATGTTGTCTCCACCCATACGATCAATGTCCTGTGTAAGTTTACAAAACAAGTCAAACCATAGCAATTGTCTTTGTAATTGAGTTAGTGGAACTTTTTCCTGTTTAGTTTGTGTGAGGAACTTTTCAAAGTCACTTAATTACAACAAAAAAACAAAGAAGAAAACAAATGCAAAAAAACAAGAAAAAGCAATCAGTCGTTTTCTTGTTTTCGTATTCTCCTCGATTTCATCGTTTACCACTTTTATTTAACTTTTTGAAGTCATGTTTGAATTGTTTGAGGTTTCATTCATTCATTTCTCGATATAAGAACACTTTCTTTAAACTTGTTTGAACTCAAAAACGGGAACAACCCAGACGGAAAGCAAGTGTAGGCTTTTTACTTCAATTTACATTTAGTTCACACTCTTCTTTTGGGCTCGATAAATTATTCGTATTAAAAATAAAATATAATTGTAAGAATGTCTGAGGACAAAACGCAAATGTCGGAATTTCCACTATGTGTGTCCAATTCGACACGAGAATTGGCTCGTTTAACCGAACAGGAGAAACAAAAAGCTGATCTGAAGGAGAAACAACGTAGACATACAGCCAAAGTAATCCGCAAACAGAAGCCACCGAATGCTCAGATGGCTTTTTGGCAAAAAATGTGGATGGAACATCGTGATCGGGTAAAAAATGCTGTTAGTAAATTAGATGCAGAGCCACCATCATTTCAAGCGGCACGCATCACAGGAGTCAATTCGTTGCGAGACGATGCTGTTATCTTTATGCATCGCACCAAGGAGAATATACAACTTTTGGTGGAAATCTCACGCACCATGCGTACCCATGGGGCTGTGAATCCCTTTCGCTATGAACAGGTTCATGTAACATCTGCGATACCTACAATTATGGCCAATCTGGACAAATTGGAGCGAGAGAATCGTGATTTGGGCAAGCGTATATTAGATGTGCGCAGTGAAGTAGATTCAGGTCTCAATCCAGAGACAAACAATGCCAGTCGTCTGCAAAAAGGACAAACAGCTCCTCTCATCCTATCCGAGGATGCCATTAATAAGTATAAAGTGTTCAATATGAATCTGCCGACCACAGATGCCGAACGCAAGAAACTCTTTCGCCCGCGTATTTTCTTTGATATCTACTTGAAAGATGCTCGTCCTTTGGGTCGCATTATCGTTCAACTCTATACAGAAGCAGCTCCCGTTGTGGTCCTTCAAATTGTACGCTCTTGTATGTGCAAACAGGCAAATAAATTCCATACGAAACGTCTATTTCCCAGTCTCTGGATGGATGTGAATCTTGAGTTGCCTTCCATTTCGCCACTGCACAATCCCCTTGAGTATGATGCAAAAGTTATGGATCATGGTAGCTGGAATCATGTGTTATCGTTTAGTAAGGAGTACTGTAAAACAGGTTTTCAGGATGCCCTATGCTTTGCCATATCCTTTAAACCTCTTTCGGTTTGCAATGGCTCACGTGTGGGTTTCGGTCGCATCATTAAAGGTAGCAAGATCTGCGATTGCATACAAAGTTATGGCACTAAAAATGGTAAACTTAGCCGTGGCATTTTATTTACCAGTTGTGGTCTTTTATAAGAGAGAGCGAGAAAAAAAACAACCCCCAGATATCTAAATCAATAATATTTTGTATGTTGTGAGAGTTTTGTTACAAATTTACTTTGTCAAATAAATATAACTAATTAACCTGGCCGACTGTCCCACTTACAAATCTGTTGGCAGACAACTAAAAAGCGCACAGTGGCTCATTTATTGGGAAAAAATGTTGTCAGATAAGGAAAAATTTTTGTTTATTGAACTGAATGAGAAAAGTTTCTTAAATTGTAAAGTTCTAACCAAGATTTTCTGTGATATCCATGAGCACAGCTTGACTAACGACAAGGGACAGGTAAAAATTTGGTTTCTACCTGAAGGATCGAATATCAGTTATACGAGGTTCTACTGTGTACAAGAAATTGCCAAATATTTGTTAACCATTTCCCTTTTATGAATTTGCTTTAAAGTTATGACATTGTTGGTTGTAAAAATCTTGTCATTCCTTCCACATCTTCAAAAGATCAAAAGTTTATGATTTTGTTTTTAAATGGAAATCTCAACAAATAAATCACTGTGCGGCATAGTGTCCTTAACTCCATTAAACCTTGTTCGATGTCACTCTTAATTTGCCTCAATTATCAGAGTCAGACACACACTCACAAAAACAGACAGCAGAAGAAAAAAAGTTGACAGCCACATGGGGCATGTGGTATGGGGCAAAGAGCATGAGACTCGGAGTAGTCACTTCTCGATGAGCCATGAGATATTGAAGTTTGCCCTCCCTCAAGAGAGAGATAGAGAGAGAGAGGGAGAGACTAAATGAATGAGTGTGGGAGGCTTATTAATAATTGCGATTTCTAGTTTTTTGGGCTTAACTGTGAATCCTCCTGCTATCCAAAATGTAATCCTGCCTTCTATCTTCAGTCTATTGGTTGGCCAAGGCATTTCTACTTCATTGTGTGTGCACTCCTGCAGCGCTAATTAATTTTTCTGACCAGCAAACAAACACACACACCCACACACATACACACACAGAATATAGCACTGGGCAAAGAAGGGAAAGAGATTTACATTTATTAGCCATACCGCGAGCGAATAATGTTGCTGAAAATGACTAACAGGCCCCCAAGGTAATGAGTCCAGGCAGGGCTTTTCTTTTGGACCCAATCCCAACACACACACATACACACACACACACACTGAAAGAAAGAATCACCCAAAATTCAAGGCCGCTGTGGGTGTATGTCGCCATTTTGCCCGAAGTAACTGGACGACACCCTGCAGATACTTTTACTTTATGCGAGGCAAATTAAATAATTTTAATTTTTATTGTTCTGCCGCTGCTTGGCAGTTCTCTCTCTCTCTCTCACTCTCTTTGGGCACCCACTTTTGCTTGTCCCCCTCTTAACAACAAAGACAGCGGTGGGTCCTGGATGCTTGGTAGTCCTTCGTCCAGCTTTTTCTCTGGTTCTGGTTGCCTTGTTATATTGTTCTTGTTGTTCTCTAGGCCATAATTTGCTGGCTCGTGGCTAAGGTTTTTTTCCCCAGTTCTTTTGGTATGGAACTTTTAGAGAGGGTGTGGGGGGACCAGCGTGTTTTTGCTTAAATATTTTTTGTGCCGCTTTGTTTGTTTTTGCAGCTTTCATCCAAAAACGTTTTTCTTTTCGTCGTCTCTTTCTCTCTTACCCCGCACAGATCCACCCGCACCGCCATTAATTTCTGGCTATATAGAAGGACAAATTATACCAGCTGGTTCAGTGCAAAAACTGCTTTGCGTTTCATCAGGCGGCAATCCGTTGGCAACGTTAACGTGGTATAAAAACGACAAAAGGGTGAGTAGAAGCATTTCCTTTATCCCCCGATTACCCTCTTTTAGATTTTTTTTTCATACGCTTTCTATAGAACGGTATATTGACTTTAATCAAAATTTTACAAGACTTGAAAGTAGAAAACTTAAAAATTTATCAGTAAAAAGTATTAAGTTTAAACTGGTAAAGAGTTTTCATAAGTCATAATCTGAAAGTCTTCAAAAAATTTATTTTTATATTCCATATTGCATAGTGTAGGGGTAAATATTTCTCACACGTAGGTACTCCTTGAATTATTTTATATAACAACTTGTAAGTCCAAAATTCTCGTAAAGAACAGAACAAAGAACAGTTCAAGGTTCCTATAAAAAACAGAAAGATGAAGAAGGATAACGTAGAAAAGGTTTAGACACAAATCATGAGAAAAGAAGTAGGTAAGACCAATATCCTAACTTTATTTAGAAAGTGAAATATGACTCAATGAAAGAATCTTTTCAATCAGCGGGTTGTAAACGAAAAAGCAGATGTCAAAAGGAATTTGTTGATTAAAAAGGGGATAGTAGGGTTAGTAAGTCCTTTGAGTCAGAAGAAAGAGGAAGTTTTGAACCTTTTAGGTGTTTATACACACAAATCTGCTTTAAAACATACAGTTATCAGTTCAGCCTCAAGTCCACATTTTAAATTGGCATTTCGACATTTATCTTGTCATCAAAGTAATTACAATCAAGAGCTTTATTAAAATTTTTAATTGACAATAACTTGCAAGAGTATAAAAACTTCAGCATAATGGAAGTTTCTTCATTCCCTCGGATTTTTTTTCTGCATTTGCATTTGCAGCATCGTCATACACATTCTACACAGAGAGACAAGCACACACATATATGTACGTTCTTTTACTTCTATCAACAACAGCCCAGCAAACATCCGCAAAACAATAATGGCGCTTTTGTTGACCATTTCCGCTTCCGCTTTATGGGCTTAAAGTGCTAATGAGCCAACGGCAACAGCAAAGGCAACGCGAACAAGCAACCAACAAGGCCAGTTCAGGCCATGCCAGTTGTCTGGTTTTATCTTTCAGCCGTGTGCTGACATTAGCTTTTATATAAAGATATATATGTATATAAGTGTTTTGTGTGTGTGTGTGTGTGACACCTTTGGTAAATGTTTTTTTGTCTCTTGCCCACCGTCAATTATCAATACTCAAGTTTGCTGGACTTTTAGGCACTTTTAAAAAAAAAAGCCTTATCTATGTGAATTTAAATTTTAAAACCAAGCATCAGCTGCTTTCTGTTGCATACTTAAGGGAGATTGGCCTCATCTGTGTGCGCGGTAGATTAGATGGCATTTTATCAAGAATGTGGGGGGAAAAATACCAACAGCTGCTGTTGCAGTACTGTCAACTTGTTAAGCATTTCATCCAACACCCCTCTCACTCATCCCATCAAACTTTGTTTCTCTTTATTTTTCAGATCAACTCGGTTTTACGCGCCGCGGACAAATCGGTTTCAGCGGAAATAACCATCTTGGCCAACGTTACCGACAACCAGGCGCAATATCGTTGCGAGGCCTCGAATAGCGCCACGGAGATACCGCTCTTCCAGTCCACAACGCTCAGTGTGCATTGTGAGTAGAGACTACAATTTTTGGGGGGAGATCGGGTTGAATTGTGGAGGGGGTTAGCCATTATTATTATCCATTGCTTGCATTGCAGTTGCCCCGGAGACGGTAAAAATACGCATTGAACCGGAAGAGCTGCGACCTGGCATGGAGGCCTCCATCATTTGCGACTCGAGCTCAAGCAATCCGCCGGCCAAGCTGTCCTGGTGGAAGGACGGCATCTCCATTGAAGGTACGTATGCCCGAGAGGCAAAGCAATTGGAAGTTTGCCCAGGACTTGGCGGCGCCGTTGTCGAAAAAAAAGAATGTAGGCAGGTCTGACACGGTTGCGCTGGATGAGAAGGAGATATATATTCGGTTTTCCTATTTTTCTTTTCTTTTTTTTTTTTTATTTTTAAGGCGTTTCCACGACAACATCCGTTGCTTCGGTTTCGGTTGCCCAGTCAGTAAAAATTTCTCCACTAAAAGATATTCCATTTTCCACCTTATATTTTTGTGCAGGCATTAATAACACGTCCAAGCCCGGACTCTGGGGCGGCACAGTCTCTACGCTCGAATTCAGGGTAAACATCTCACAGGAAATGAACGGCATAGTCTACACTTGCCAAAGCGCCAACGAGGCACTACAACGTAGTGTCCATGAGGCCATAAGCCTGGATGTTCTATGTAAGTGGATGCTACCACCGCCTCTAATTGAGCAATTAGATGGAAAAAAAAATGATGAATTCTGAATATTACACCCCAATACAGATCGTCCCAAGTTTGTGCCGCCGCCATCCTCAACGGCTGTCGGTGTGGAAGGTGAATCCCTGCAGGTGTCGCTCCAGGCGAATGGTAATCCTGCAGCCATTGCCTATACATGGACAAAGGATGGCATGAGTATACCCCAAAGCGATGGCGTTGAGCATCGTATATTTGCCGAAGCGGGCACTTTGAATTTTACCCGCCTGCATCGTGACGATGCGGGGGTCTATTCCTGTAGTGCTGGCAACTCGCAAGGCAAGGCTGCACTCAATATCACAGTGGTAGTGGAATGTGAGTAGATAGCCAGACTGGTGATGATAGATTCTCAACTCTAATCATTTCATTTTTTTTTTTTTGTTTTTCTTGGGAACTGCAGATGGCACTACCATCAAGTCTATATCAGAGAACATCATTGTGAATCCTGGTGAGGAGGCAATGCTTTCGTGTACTGTTGAGGGTAAACCTCTAACAGAGGAGCATGTCAAGTGGGAACGAGTTGGCTACGATATGGCCGCCAAGACAACAACAACGTTTGCCAATGGCACATCCTATCTGCACATTAAGGATGCTCAACGCGAAGATGTTGGTAACTTTCGTTGTGTGGCCGACAATCGTGTGGCCAATCCCACCAATCGAGATGTCCTGCTGATAGTCAAGTGTAAGTGAAAGAAAAGGCGCCCCCAACCCCCTTTTCAACTCACCTCCTACTTAACTGTTTCGTTTTTCCCATTCCTCTATAGTTGCTCCGGAAATAGCCAAGTCACCGACACTGCTGAGAGCTGCCAGCGGTACAGGTGAGCGTGGTCGTTTACCGTGTCGTGCGCAGGCATCCCCGAAGCCAGAATTCATTTGGCGCCAGGATAAAAAAGATTTGCCCATTAATCGTACATATAAATATGAAGTGGAAGAGCGTAAAATCGACTCATTGACCTATGAATCTACGCTAATTGTACAAAAGGTGGCTCCCGCCGACTACGGGGCCTACGAATGTGTGGCCCGCAATGAACTAGGCGAAACGATAGAGACCGTCCGCTTGGATATCACATCACCACCAGATCCACCACTTAGTCTCAATATCTTGAATGTTACCCACGATACAGTGACTGTTGCCTGGACGCCTGGTTTTGATGGCGGCCTAAAGGCCTCGTATCGTGTGCGCTATCGGTAAGAATACAATTCTCTTTCTCTCTACATATCTCTCCATTGGACCCTCTTGGCAACAATTTCCTCTCATTTGCAGGATGGCCGACCGTGAGCAATACAAGTACATTGATGGATTGCCCAATAGCCATAAGCTAACGATTGCTGGATTGCGTATGAACACACTTTACTTGTTCTCCGTCATGTCAAAGAATGAGTTGGGTCAGAGTGTCTATTTGCCGGATTTAACGCGTGCCCAGACCAAAGGTAAGAGCCAGGTTTCCAATTTTTCAATTAGCCTATGTGAGTGCGTTGATTATGGGGTCTTTACTTAACTATCTCATGTGATTTTTTGCTGCACTTGGAATTGGAATTGGTAACGACAATGTAATACAGAAGCACCACCACCGTCACAGCCAGCCTCATCACTGGGCGGTGGACCACCGACCACCAGTCAGACACCATTGGGTGGTACATCGGGAATGTTGCTGTTTGTTGGTGTTTCGGCTGGCATTGCTGTCGTTGTAGTCAACATTCTTGTCATCGGCTGTTGCCTGCATAAACGCAACGAGAAGCGCCTAAAGCGAGGTACAATACCACACACACACAAAACATTTCACACCAAAACTATGAACTCTGAACCGAAAGGAGTTGCTGCTGTTGCTTCTATATTGCTGGTTGCATCGCTGGAGAGTTAGTTAGTTGATGGCATTTGAATTTCTAATTCTAGTCGCCATCGTCGTCGTCCTCGTCCTCGTTGTGTTTTTCTTTAAACATTTTTTTTCCTTTCTGTGGGCGTGGCTTTTGCAGCTAGAGCACGTGCCGGTTTCCTGCGGTCGCTTGGTCAGAGAGCGTGTCGCTAATTTCATTTGGGGGTTCATCCCGGCCCCGGCGCGCCATCACATGTCCGCGACTACGTGATTTGCGTCATTTCGTCGTCGTTATTTTTCGTTTGTCGTATTTTTTGGGTGAGGGCCTTTATTTGATTTCGTTGCGTGGGCCAGCAGCACCATGGCAACCAGCTCATCTCATCTCATTCTCGTAACCATTCCAATCCCAAAAAATGAAACCCATATTCACTTGGGAACTAGGACGCTCTGCTCAGCTTGGTTGATTCTCTCTCTTGGCTATTTTTATTACAATTTCTCATTTCATTTTCGTATTTATTTATCGTTTTATTTTTTCAAGCATATTTTTGTTCATTTTCTTTCATATTTTTTATTTGATTTTTTTTCGGTTTTTGTGTTCGTTTTTTTTTTTGGAAACAACAGGACTTGAAATGCTGCCAGCGGAGTTAACTGAGGACTCTAGCAATACACCGAATCTGGTCATAATTGGCATATCGCTGGCGGCATTTGGCTTTCTCCTGGTCAATGCGGCGCTTGTTGCCTGGTTCTTTGTGCATCAGCGGCGCAAGAAAGGTTCGTTGACATTTTATTTTATCCATATCCATATATGTATCTATATTTCATTTTTTATATATTTTTTTTGTTAAATATTATAATATTCTGTTGTTTTTGTTTGTTTATGTTGTTGTCGTTGTTGTTTGTTTGTTTGTTTCCCTTTGGCCAAAAAGTCAGGCCAAAAGAATAAGTAAAAATCAAACGTTTTCTGTACTGTGCAACCACTTCCGTGATATCAACGGATACGGATGCAGACATGGCTGCTTACTAAACAATTTCCTGGCTATGAGAAGAGTTACTATTGCGCGGGCTATTGAAGAGACTGGGTTAAGCTTGAAGGACAAGTGAAAAGAAGAGAGAGAGTTCAAGGGGTTTTTTATTTTTTATTTTTTTGTAAAACGATATGCAATAAGCTTGTTCTTATAATTTCCGTTTAGTTTCAACAACCCGAGAGTGAAGCGTGGCCAGGAAGCACATAGCATAAGTCAAAGATGCCTGGAGGGAGGGGGGGTGTGTAACTACAGGAATATAATGATGACAGAAAATAATGATGCATCCTGGCAGGAGACAGCTAAGAGTTTCTCATTCTTGTCCTGCTATTGCTATTGCTTTCTGCTTCTGCTTGTGAGGTGTCCGCCAAGTACAATTGCAAGTTATATTGAACCAATGGCACAAAACACCATTTCCATTTCCATTCCAACCCAACTCATTCTTCTTCTACGTTTTCTAAGACAAATGTGCAACGTTTTCTTAGCTGAATGCACAGTCAATCTCTTGTGGAAATCAGATTGCATTGTGCTTCAAGTAGAAAGTGTTGACATGACTCCTCTGGACATGAGCGTAAGAAGGGAATGCATATATTTTAAAGTTTTAACTTGATTTTTATGTCTTTAAAAACGTTTGGACTGCATTTTGGTTCATTGATAAAAACTATTTAGATTAACTAAATATAGAAATCTATTCTGATTGTCATTAGTATCAACTTTTGATGTAATAATTTGATGTGGTTGTTCTGGTAAAGTGTAATTACTTTAAAAAGAAATTGTAGCTATCATTTAGTTTTCGTCAAAGTTGAAACATTTAGAGTATAAATTCTTTTGAATCACTAAAGTGTTGGGTATAGGTCCATTTTTGAGACGTCAACTGCTTTTGGGTGTAGAATAGAATTTTATAATAGAAAATAAGTTTTGTAAGAACAAAGTTCATCTTAAAATTAATCAGTCAATCTTTATTTTAAAGGCATGGACAGCTAATGATTTGATTGAGATAACAGTTTTCCAGTGGAGTCGGCACATTTCCAAATTTTCTAACTTTTCTTATATCAGTAACCAAAATGTTGCTTCAATATTTTTTTTGTTATTGTTAGGATATTCAAAAATTTTGCTACATGTTTTAAATTGTGACTTCTTGGACTGTTTATTGCATACTTTAGGGGGCAGAATTTCCATATTTCACAGCTTTATATTCGCTGTGGCGATTTAGGATATAACAAAACTGCCTAAAAACAAATTTGTCTTGAAATATAGTTTTTAAAGGCTTTAGTCTTATGTTAACCTTTCTGAAGGAAACTTCAAGCCGGAAAGCAAAAAGATTTCGAATATTTTTGAATACTTTAGATTTCTAAAAGTTATAGTCGACAAATTAAAATTATAAAACTAGGTATCCAAAAAACATTGCCATTACGGTTTCCTAAAAACACACAATTAAAAAAAATCATTAGTCGATATTCAAATTTGCTAATTAGTCCAAAGATTGCTTCAATCATCTATGATTTCGATTTATAAATTTAGACTTTTTAGAAATTGAATTCTATTGTATCGTTAATTGCATTTGCCTCCTCATTCAACTTGATTAACTTGTTTTGTCCTGTTGTCTTTCCCCCCTGCTGCTGTTAGTTCAATGTTTTATTTTTGGGCTCATTAAATGAATTTCTTTTTGTCGGAGAATGTAGGCCAAGCTTGTCTTTCGCTTTTTTAGGTTTTTGCTCTGAGAGTTCTATAGCTGCAGGACATAAATAAGATATTTGCCTAAGAAATTTTCTTTGTATTATTTTCAGTTATTGTTGAACGAATGCTCGAGAGCAAGTAGAAAACGAGCCTGGATGAATGTATGTATGGGGATGCATTCACCCATTTTTTATTTTCCTCCTCCCCCATTGTCAATCCCAAATTTTGAGGGAACGGAGGAAAGTTTTTTTTTTACACAAAAGAAGAAATTCATATTTCAGTCTTAACAGGCAGCTAGCTAGCCTTTCTCCTGAAAGGCAACATTTTTATGACAAACCTCCCAGAAAAGCAAACCCCTCATTTCCCCCACATCCATTCACCCCTCTCTACCATAAGCCGATAACTGACAATGCCCAAAAGCATTCTATCTTTTTTTGGTGCTGCTTTCATGTCGCTTGGATGTTGTTTTTTTTTTTTTTTTGCTGGCCATAAAGGAGTTGTCAGGGATACTGGTAAGTCGGTGGTGCGTTGTCGGACAGCCCGGAAGATATTTTGTGCATATTTCAATGTTTTCGCCAAGCGAAACTTGACTTGGCCTGTTTGTTTGGAGCCCTTCGGATATGCATTTTTAATGTGCATTTGGCGCTTTTGTGTCAAAAAAATGGCGCAGAGGAGCAGCAAAGAGGGAGAGAGTCGAATACATACACACATACATACGTACTATATACATATATATAGTTAAGAAGCTTTCTCTGGGTCCACCGATAAACTGTGCCAAAAGTCTGCGGTTGGCATTTCGGTCATCGACCAACCCAATACCCATCCCACTCCACCACACCGCATCCCATCCTCTTAGACATCCTGTGCCTCGTTGTGGTGCCAACCATATTTCATTTTCATATGAGTTAGCCATCCTGAATAACAGCATTTCTAATGTTTATTGCGGCAAAAAGACGAGAAAAGGTCATAGAACATTTAGTTAGTGTTTTTTCTTTTCTTTCTTGTTTTCTTTTCTTTTTGGGGATCTATTAAAGATATGGGGCTTGAGGAAAAATCAACCCCATCGTATTTCTGCTACTATCAAGAGTTTGAGAGTTCTGTGTTTTTTTTTTTTTTTTTTATTTTGGGTAAAATGAGTGTGCGACACTTTTACGAGAGGAGTGCAAAACTTTTATGCCAACGTTGCCTAGAGCGATAAGCGCTGGCGTCGACCAAACGGCAGGCACTTGACTTTGACACTCTTTAAACAATTGACTGCCAGTGCGAGAACAGAGTATAGAAAATCGGTTCGAAGGAATAAGACTAGGGAATGGGTTGACTCCTCCACATATATATATATATATACGGGAAAGCTGTGCTGTGCCATCGAAATTGAAGAGATAAGCGCCCAGGCAACTGTCGTGGTCAGATGGTTAGAGGTGGGTTATGGTCGGGTTCCCTCTTTTCGCTTTTATTTCTTTTTTTTTTTTACCCCACCCGCCTCGTTGTTGAAAAGTTTGTCCGCCGCTTAGGCACACTGACACTGACAGCAGCCACTGGCAAACGGACATTGGCCAAAACCAGTAACCATCTCCCCCGGAATGAAGTAGCCACCCACCCATATACATTGTAAATTTGTTAAACAGCTAAAACTTTAGGTCTAGAACAAAGCAGAAAAGGAGACGATTCTATGGCATATAATACCATAAATCCACTTGCATCCTACACATACATCTACACACATAGATACATACATGCATGGACAGGAAATAATTGAGAGCGACATCAGCTTAAGAAAAAAGACCTTCAAAGCAAACGTCATCGTCATTAACCATCCACAAACTACACAACCACCCACAAGCCGACCCACTCCAGAACTGCCCTGATCTGACCGCAAAAGCCGTGTCTAAGCCATGTCCCACCATAGTATATACATATATATACACTGGGCATATTGACAAAAACAACAGCAAAAGAAATCCGCTTCCTGGACATATTTTTTCTGTTATATTCCGTTACGCGGGGCATAAGTGAAAAATTTTGTAATCTCTGCAAGGAGATAGGAGGCGAGAAGGACAAACTGCAATGCGGATTAGTCTGATAAGCTCAAAGTTGAAAGCTCTTGTGTATAATAGAAAAAGAAAATTCTTGTTTTTTTTTTTTAGTATGTTAACTCTATCTTGTTGGTTTTATTATAAATTGCTTTAATTGATTAAAGGCTGTAACAAAAGCAGCTGCATATATGTATATATACATTAATTTTGATTTATTACGCTGTCAACAACAGAACGAATAAACGTATGACCATGACTCGCTTTCCAATTAAGCACATTTCAATTTTTAATTGAACAATAGGCAATGCTTTTATTTAACCGAAGATTTTCCTACCCTTATCCCTTGACAAAATTGCTATTGATTGATGATTGCAATCACCTGGTTTGAGATGACTTTTTAAGTGGGGGGTAACAGTTTTTACTAACTTAAAAACATTTGTTTCAAGAGATTTTTAATTACACTTTTTGAATTAAGAATGTTTTACAAAGACAATAAAGAGTTTTAAATAAAATTTATATTTTTAGCAAGCAAATTTGCCTTTTGTTCTATTCAAGAGGAGAAACTTTTTTATTTAAACGTATATTTGTTGTTAATTTACAAAATATTTCAATAATTGTTTTCAATTCAAACACATAAAAAGAAAAATTCATTTAAGCTTTTCTTTGTGCAATATATTTGCAATTTAGAAATAAAACAATTTATGTTTTTTGCTTGAGTTAGTTCTAGTTCACAAAAACCAATGGAAAATTTCATTTTTTTTTGATTCTAAGAAAGAATTTAGTTTTGTTTTGGTAATGCGATAATTGCTACTGAATAGGGATTCCCGGAGAGAAGGAAAATAACCCAATCTTCATTCGTTGAATTCAAAATATGAACTGATTTTATTTACTAAAGTACGGAGTTTATATAGGAAATCTTAGGCTCTAGGAGGTAACAATTGTTCTTAAGGAGATCTTATTCTAGTACAACTCACACCCACGCATTCGGGGGTTGAAAAATTATTATTATTTTGGGCACGGCGTCGGCCACTTGACATCCTGCCGTCGTGATCGTTTGGGTTAGTTTACAATTACAAGTGTTTTTCCCACAACGCGTGTAGCTGATTGTAATTCTAGTCATATGCTAGGTTAGTTGTTTGTGCATCTGATTTGGTGAAGCCGCTTCAGATGAACACGATGTTTATTCTTAAACAGCTACCAACTTACATTTTTTTTTTGTTATTTTGGTATAACTTATCCAAGTTTTTGCATAATTGTTTTGACATTGAAACGATTAAAAACATTTTGAAACGTCCTATGAATAAAAATTGTTGTCGATACACACATTGCATACCAAACTCATTACGTTTCTAACCTATTGCATACTTCAGGGGGAGAATTCCCGTCGTTATGCATCCCTAGTTCTTCTTTTACCTTGGGCAATAAATGATTTAACAGGACTCAAATGACTGTATCATTGTGACTAACGTTATGAAATATTCCACTATTATTTCGCTTTTAGATTAAGTACTGGAAACATAAATGTAAAGCCTTTTTTGGATGTTTTCTTCGATAAAGATTTTCTAGGATTAAACTGAAGTTTGAATTGGTTTTCCATCAATGAAATCCGTGCTTTGAATTCCATGATACTTGTTAGCTTTCTTGTTTGTTTGTTTTTTAGCTATCTAGAATCTAACATATCAATTTGCCTATCCAAAATCTAGCATAAAATTTCCTTCATCAATTTATCACCCAACCATTGGACTCTTTACATTAGGGTATAAGTAATAACACATTGAAATAATAAATTAAAGTATATAAAAACAAATGAAAACTGCAAAACAAAGCCAAAAATTTGTGCTTGCATTTCAATTTGTGAGATATTTACATATACGATGAGTAATACATACATACATACATACATATATAAATGAATGAATTTTGAATTCATCCCATTTCATTTCATATCGATAGATAGATAGATATTCGATGTGTTTTTGTGCAAATTAACAAAATATAGCTATATCTTTATGGCTAATAGTCGAAAGGACAAGTCACGTAACTAACTTGACGACGTGCCCAGTTTGCATGAGGTAGACTGAATGGGGGCGAGATGGAAGAGGGCAAAACGTTTGGTTAAATGTATTATTAAGAAAACATTTTGTAGCCATTTGGGGGCCATAGCCATAATCTCTATGCAAAAGGGCCAATGGACAAACCGGAATGTGTCACACGTGTCTATGGCTTTTGCTGACTTGGCTCGAAACAAAACTGTAATCGTTATCGTTATAAATTTGTTGTTGTTGTTATCCCACAGCAGACCAAAAGCAACAGAAACAGCAACAGGAACAGCAATAACAACAACAGCAGCAATATCTACCTAGTGCATTTCCAGAGTCAATTGATCAACCCACACAATCTATAATATAAATCTTTCTTTCTTTTTTCTCTTTCTCTCTCTCTCTCTCGTTTATTTTCATGGAACGCATCAATGGAACCTGTTTTTATACGTGTTAACTATATGACTGAACCATATTCATGAATCATTTAATTGATTTTTGTTGTTGGTCGTGTGTACCCTTCTCTCCATTTGCCTTTAATATGCATCATCGAACTGCAACACGGCATAAAAATGCACTGCACCAAAATGTGAATAATTAAATATATACATATATACGGACAATGCCCTGTGTGATTTTCTACCTCTCTTTTACTCTGTGATCCTGGGGTCCTTCAACATTTGCACTCACAATGCTCGGGACTCCTCGGGACTTTGACAATCTTTGCTATTTGCATTTGATTTGCATTGCCTGAAACTATTCAAACTGCCGCACTGCGCCTTGCCCGCTTCACCACCCAACTACAACATCACCATACACACACACACTCACACCCACATACACACCCATTGAACCCTTTCCTTCTTTCTTTTCTGCTACTCCACCTCCCTATCCACAATCAATTTTCGGCATGTCACTGCCAATTACACCTTTTCAATATTTGTGCGCATACTTTGGCCGCCTCCACCACAATTTTTCACATCCTGCCATTGTCATTGCATACACCACCCAAACACACACACACACACACACACACACAGTGGCGGAAACTACAAATCAACCAGGCAAAACGGCAACCATCGAAATGTATGCCCCCAGTTCGTACAATGACACCGTTACCGGCGAGACACTGTCCAGTGTGTCGGAAAAGAGCGAATCCTACTCGAATGAGGGCAGCACTCAGCCGGAATATATTGTGAGTACACGTAGTTTTTAGTTCCATTTTTTTCGGGCATTTCTGTTTTTTTTTCTCCCTCCTGGTCGTAAAACATTTGGGCATTTAAGTTATTACCCAATGCGGATGAGAGCCAACAGGGAGGAAGAATGGTGGTAAGGTCGTTTGAAAAGGAAATGCCAAGGCAAGCGGAAGCCGACAACGTTAAGACATCGTGATTAATTACGCCAGAGCTGATGATGATAATGATGGGGTCCCCCCTCTCCCCATGCAAGCCATACCGACCTCTTGGTCGGCTCCGTTCCCTAAAAACAAATCGTTTCAAATTATTAAAATCATTTATTATCGGCGTAATCTTTTGCAAAACCACAAAAACTGCCTAACCGCTGCCGCCTAATGTCGCTCTCAGTCTCTGAAACTCATGAAAGAAGCTAAGAAAGTATGTAAAGTGCGTTAGAACAGCGCGTGTTATAAATCAGGCAGACATACTTCCTTTTTCGAGAGGGACAACCATAGCGGTAGAGAGGCGTGTCCTTGTGTCTCGGTGTCGCCGCTGTCATTGTGGCTGTCAATTATGCGCCAACGACTTTCAACGCCTTTTCTCTCGTTTTTTATATTCGTACATAGTATACATATATACATATATATATACCTATAAAATATACTCAAAAAGTGTGAAGTAATTACAAAGCATTACACAAACATACCTAATGATGATGGTGTTGATTCTCTCTTATTTTCTCTTCACAGGACGAGGCTCGTAAGAAGGCTGCCTCAACATATTTGGTTGAAGGGACAGCAGATATGCCACCGCCCAGATATCAAAAGGATGGCACTTTGCCAGTATTATATCCGAATAATATGGGTAAGTGTAAATGGGGGAATTGCGATTGTCCCCAGATGTCAGCGGTGGTTTCGTGGACAAAAACTTAGACAGAGAGTGTATATATTTACCACAATAGCGTGAAATTCAATTAATTCGAACCTCCATGTACTCTAACCAACCTTGACTCTTTAATGTCCTAGACATAATTGGGATTCTTGACATATGGGAGATGTTTCGACATAATGGAACTTAAGAAAATACATTAGTTATACCCACCATGCATATGATATTTGTTTAGACATTTTGAAATTCAATCAATTTCATTTACTATTAGTTAGCTTAGCTTTCCTAGAGTTAATGTTTGTTTTTCACTTCTAATTTTCAACGAATTTAATCATTGTCCAAGTCTGGATAGATTTCAAATATATTTAACAACAAAAAAAACTTTTAATTTGGTTTTGGCTCCTTTCATATTTTTAATACCTGAAATATTGGTAAAGGCACTTTAGGTTTTTAATAATCTTAGTGTTCTTAAAAAGCCATTAATATAACTCATAACTAAATTGTAGAACAGCGGAAATTCCCGTAAGAGCTATATAAAACCATAAACCAACTAAGCTCAGCCAAAACACTTTTCAATACTACTGATCGTCAGTGGCGCATCTAGGAAAATAAAATTTAGAAATTTTACATTCTCTTTTTGAAAACGATAATAAACTTTTTGAGTATTGTGTATAGAGCAAATGATTTCCGTTGCACATATTGCTTAAAGTCAATTTTTTAGCTAAAAGATATTTGTTTTTGCCTTTAAGTCTCCTTTGGAAACGCCGATCCGTTTTTGAGGATGAAGATCATATGAAACATGAAATAATATTTTTTAAAATTCATATATAGAAAAAATATTTATTAGATTGCCTAAAACAATGACTAATATTAGCGCTTAAGTTTATATATTTTATGATATTTTATTTATTTCGTGAAACATCATACTTTGTACCTTCTATAGAGATCTTTTAAAGGGCACGTTTCTGTCTATAAAGTTTGCTCAGGGCCATGCTCTTTCCACTTGGCAAAGTTATCATACCCTTTTGTACAAGGGCATACCAGAAAAAACGTTTTAGATAATTAACTTTTGACCAAAAATAAAAAGCTAAAAAAGAGGGAGAAAAAAAAAACAGTGGAAAGTTGTGAGTTTCACAGTTGCCGGTCCTGTCAGCACGTCAGTTGCGCCCAATTCTCTATATCTCTCACTCTCTTTCTCATTCTCGTTCTCACCATCTATTTATCTGTCTATCTCTATCACTCGATATGGTTCTCTCTCTGTCTGTTGGCATGATTGGAGCACAATCAAAGCGTTGTAAAAAACGGAAATCGGAAGAAGAAAAATATATAAAAAAAAAACCGTATACAACAGCAACGCGAGCGAACTGTAAAATTCAATTTCACTGCAACATCTCCATCTTAATTGTAATTGAGCAGCAAAGTTAGTTTTTTTTTTTTTTATTATTTTTCTTGTTTTTTTTTTTTGGGTTTTTCTCTCGACCAACTTGATTTCCAATTGAAGTACCAAAATCACGTTTTTCGCTTGCTCTAATTTAAAAGAGACTACAACTAAGACTGAAACAAGGCAAATTTAAAAGCTCACAAAACTCAGCCAAGAGCAAAGTTTAATGGAAACTCAAATTGAACAATAATATCTTATTTCAGTCTGTCTTTCGGTGTGAATGTGTGTGTGTGTGTGTGTCTGTCGGTCTGGGGTTATAATAACATTGCTGAGAGCCAAAAAACACAAAAAAAACCAAGAAGAACAAAGGCAACAATTGCATTTGAAATGCAAAAACCATAGAAATAATAAAAATACATTAGGGCGGCAAAACTTATCTCTAGACTGTAAAAATATCTACATTTGAAATACAATTATTTCAAACGAAAACGATTTCTATTTGAGTTTGCTATGGTTAGATTGAGTGACTGACTGCTGGATGACATGGAATAGGTGTGGTTAGGTTAGAGATGTGCGCCGCACAGAAAGAAGATTTTAAGGTTATGTGAAAAAAAAAGTTTGGTTATGTAAGGTTAGCTCATACTATGGCAAATCAGATTATATAACAAAAGGAATTTTAAAATTAGATTGAGTAAGTTTAGACAGCTTGGCCTTAATTTTATCTGTTTATCTGTATTATGTAAGATTTGGTTAAATAGCTAAGGATAACCTAAAATAGGTTGGAGCATGCATTTTGAGAGATATTAAAAAGTTGAGGTTATATACGATTGAGCTAAGTAAGGTTAGGTAATGCCAGTTTACATTAGATACAGTTAGGTTAAGTAAACTTAGGATAGGTAAAGTAAGAGGCTGTAAGGTTACTGTTGAAAGGGTAAAATTAGGTAAAGTTGGGTTGATGTATTCAATGGTTGCATAAGAATAGCTTACAATAGTTCTATAAGGAAAGGTTAGGTTAAATAAGTTAGGATATGTATGAAAGGTTAGAATAAGTAAGGATTCTAGGTCACAAAATGAATAATGAGTTAAAGTTCTAAAATGTCAACCAAAATTCAAATCTTTTATTAAAGTTATTAACACTTTTAAGCAGAGCAATACCCCCATCAGGTATAATTAGATTTGCCTTAAAGTTGATGATAAGCAAACAAGTTTAGTTTATGATATGTCTCCGATAATTGACAGTGCTGAACACTTATCAGTATGTAGGTAAGATCATATTGAGACAGAATAGATAAGATTAAATTACAAGTTAAAGGCACATTGGCTGACGTAAGCTTGGTTATTGCTTGAAAAGCCTAGAAAAAGTTAGGTGTGCAACAAATGATGACAGGAAGATAACTACATATATGTATGTGCAGTTGCAACAGAAATAAAAGAAAAGGAAAGGAAAGAGCTGCTCCCCTGTCTACCCCACATGGGTTTTCTTTTTGCGGCAACACGCATAATTATGTATGTATGCGGATGCGGCGTCATTTTTGTGCTCCTGCTGCTGTTCCCGTGAACAACGAAAGAAAAGGAAAAGAGAAAGAACCTCAAAATAACAAAGCAGACGGACGACGAGCTGCTAAAAAACATTGCAAAAAGAATCCCACGTGGCATAAAAATTAAAATGCTTGCCGGAAGCTGTATCTCAAACAAGCGCCCAAGGCTGTGTTGTTCTGTGAAAAGAAAGAGGATGGATGGATGGATGGATGGATATGGATGCCAGAAACCCAGCACAAGTCGACTATCATGTTTGTGCATATACGTATGTATGTACATATATGCCACATGAGGATAAGAAGAGTGAGGAGCTTGCTGCTGTAGATTTCGCAATGCTGGAAATTGTTTTTGTTAGTTGGCGCCACTTGGTTTTTGTTACCCTTTTCTGTCTTTTTTTTTGTGGTAGCAAAAACAAAAAACGAAAGGGGGACACGGTTATAAATTGTGGACAAGCGCTGAGCCGTATTCGAGGCTCACCTGAAAGTAAATAGAAGGCACATATACACACACACACATACATGCTAGTAACTGGCATGACTGGCAGCTGCAATTGCAATTTCATTTGCTAGTTTATGCATTTAAGAACTGAAACTGTAGCACTGTAGTCGTAGCATTTTTAATGAGATACTTTTTCTCCCTCCCCACCTTTTTAAGGTACCACACACACAATCACAGACACCCTGGCCAACACATGTTAATGAGCACAAAAGAAACATCACAGCAAAAATGCTGTAAAATGCTGCTACAGCTGCAACAAGTAACCAGAAATGTGGGACATTTGTAACTACATCAGAGAAAAAACGAAAACAACTCATGCAGATTTAACCTTGAGCAGCTGCAAATGAACTCACAGTAGACTAGTCAGACCTTACAAGAAGGCATAATTGTTCAAGTTAATCATTTATTCAATATCTGTTCCTTATTCCGAAACTGCTTTTGTTTTTGACTAGACGGATAGGAGTGAAATTTAAAAATCAGTATTTTGAAGTTGAATAACTGGAAGGGTTTTTAGTTATGTAGTATTTTGCATCTTAAGAATACCATTGCAAATTGAAAGTTAACAAACGTTTTAGAGTCTATAAAGGTTCTTTTAAATTTTAATTTATGCAAAGGATTTGTTGGTCTATAATTGGATTTGGAAAAGAACAATTCCTTTCTGAGTAGTAGTTTTCAAATTTATAGCCTTTGGTCAGTTATATTGACATAGAAAATTCGAGAGTAACATTAAAAGAATTATCCATTTTACACCTCAAAATTTACTCTTAGATGTCCAACTATTGATGACTGTTTTAATTATTAGCAAACATAAACTTCATAAGGCTACCAAATGTCTTAAGAAAAATTTGTTTAAGATTACTTAAGCTAAGAAACTTCCATATGGTTTAGTATTTAGAAGGCTTAACCTTTTTACACATAAGAAATATATAAAATGTTTTTTGACTTGTTTATGGCCGAATGTCATACAATAATATATGTCCCCGGGAGTTGAGGGAGTTTCTTTAGTATACTTTGATATATTATACCCACTGCATAGATATAAAAATGAAGAATATCCTTTTTTTTTTACAAGTTATTAATATCAAATGTATTCCCAGTAGAAAAAAAAAATTGTGCTTCTTCTTTTTCTTTTTGGTTTGTTTGACCAAAACAAGCAACAATTATGCATAGGCGTACACACACACACAGACACAGACAGTTTCAAAGAGTCATATATGTATGTGTATGATGGTAGTCCCCAAATAGATATATATGTACATTACAAATTTCTTTTGCTCTGATCGAAAAATCAATAATTCATGAGAATGAAGCAGCAGCCAGTCAACGAGCCAGTCAGCCAGTCAGATATCCATGCTGTTCCCATCATATAAAACAACACAACACAATCACAATATGCAAAAGTAAACAAGCCACAAAATGAACATGCCCCGCCAGCAGTAGTAGCACCTAACTGAGTATGTGGGTGGGTGTGAGTGTGTGTATGTGTATGTGTATGTGTGTGTGGTGTGTCATGGTCCCAGGCGTCTTCGATTTGTCGTTGTCGTTGTCGCACGAGGCAACTTTTCTTAACAAAATTATTGTTGCCTACTTACTGGGGTTACCGCTCTACCCACAAAGAAACTTTACTCTCTCTAACACGTGTGTATCTCGAGTGTGTGTGTGTGTGTGTCTGTGGTATGGGTGTTTTCAAGTCTATTTTACAAAATTACAAATTTGTTACGTTTGCGGCTTTCACGCCTTTACGAATGACAGCAGCGCGAGTTTTGTGGATAGAAAATGTCAAGCAATTTGTCACAGTCTCTTCCTATACGTACACACATACATTTACATATGCATGTAAATTCCAAGAATGCCAAAACACACTCACGTACACACACATTTATATATATGTATACCTACTTAGAGTCCAGTCACAATTTGCATATTTATTTCTTTGGCACCTTATCGACTTACAAAATCCTTGCCAACCCATTGCATTGCCTTCAATTAATGGCCTACATTTTTATTTCTTTCCAAACGTTTGCACGTGAAATGAAGCAGAAAGCAACACCAGCAGCAAGCAAAATGTGTTGCATCTACCTGTAGGTAGTTTCCATGTAAAAAAAAAAGGAAATAGAAACTAAACTACATAGCAGCCACAAGCACGCATGCATGAGACGACCAAAAGTTGGTCTCTATCTCTCCCTCACTTCGTGCATATAAATATGTGTCATTTGCCAATGGAAATCGAAATGGAAATTGCACTTATGGTTTTACCCTTTTAGTTTTTCTTTTTTTTGTATGAACCAAGAGGCGAATCAAGTCATTAAAAAAAACGTAGTATGTGAATGAAAGAAGAAAGAAATGCGAAAAATCGCTTTCAATTAGTGACGCTTCAATTCGTTTTTCTCAGTTGGCATTAATCTACTATTTTACTTTTCTCTCTTCCACTTTTTCTTTCTGTGATTGTAGTAAATGCCTGCACCCTGCCACATCCGAGGCATAACAATGCAATTGGAGCAACAGCAGCTGGTAGCAATAATGCTGCTGCAGCCATCCATATGACGCGAGACGATCAGATGCTCATCACCAAGGGCGTTTATATTCCGTCCCCATCGCCAGCGCCACCGCCAGATGGTTCCTATTATAATATGAATAGCGATAGATATCTATCCTATCCGCCAATGGTAAGTCTCAACATCAAAAAAAAAAAAAGCTTAGCTCTACAGTTTAATTGCTTGCATTGCGTTAGTTTCACTCGGGCCATGGCTTAGCACGGGCAATTAGTTCTAGGAGCTAGCCCCTAAGCCATGTGAGCCATGTGTTCTTTGTATTGCATGCAAAAAAAATGGTGTGGATATTTTAAAAGGGTATAATCAGAATTTAATAATTGACATGAGGGCAAAGAGTATCAACTGCGAAAACTCTTTATTAATCCAAATTCAATTTCAATAGATTAAGTCCAAATTAGACATTTTAACAGCATTTTGTTACTTGCTTGAAATATTTAAGAGACCTGGCATATGTTGCCAATTCAAGGATTTAAAAGTTAAAAATCGAAGAGTTTATCATTTCAAAGTGAAAGTTAAATTTTTCACAATATTTGTTTTTGAATCAGCTACCTTTAAAAAACCCTAATAGGAAAAGGTTCTCGTAGATTCACAAATATGTTCCTTGTTAAGAAAGACTGTTAAGACTCTAGATATAACTATATATAAGCCATTTTTTGTTATTTAAAGGACTGTAAAACATCTGGTAATGTCATTTGGATAAGGATATTTAAAAATAATTCTTGAAATCTTAAGTTAAATTAAACCTCATTCAATCTTAATACGCAGGAAGAAGGACTAAAACAGTTCAAATAACTTACAGATGGACTTTAATTTCTAATAGGTTCATAGACTACTATACAAGACCAGCTTTAATCTCTAAAAACGACATACTTATTTGTAAGTCATTGCATGACTTGGTTTTTCGATTCTAGATAAATTAATTATAGTACTGGATTATATTGTCTGTGGTCTAATGAGATTCGACAGTTATGAGAGCCCAGAGGGGACAATTTTATTTTATCACCCGCTCCTGCACATTGTGCACATATGTTTTGTATGAAATGCAGTTTATGCGATCAGCAGAAGCAAAGCTTGCGCTTCGACTTTTATAATCCCCTCTAGGGATGCAGCTAAGAGGAGAAGGAGGAGGTGGAGGAGGAGTAAGTGAGGCAGAAGCAACACTATAGTGTAAAGACAAATGACAAACTTAAAAGCATTATAAGTAAAGCTTCACAATGGTTTTTTTTTTGTTTTGTTTGTAAGGAAAATGAGATGAAGTGGGGGAATTGGATGGGCGAGTACCTACTATATGTAAGTCTATGGGAATGGGAATCATACATACGTATGCTTTTCATTTTTGTTGTTGTTTTCTTTTAGCTTTACGTTTATATTTTTTTGTTGTTGTTGTTTTTTGGTTTTTCTTCTTCATCTTTGCATTGCACTTGCTTTGTTCTTGTCGTTCGCATCGTCGTTGCTGTTTGCACTGGCAGAAAGTAAACATTATTTTCTCAAGACAACAATTTAATATTACGCATACGCATAGCAAGGACATGGCAACGACGCGACATTTACGACAACGACACACACACACACACACTTAAACATATATCGTATCTCACATTTATCCTCTATGCTTAGCCCTCTCTATCCCAACCTACTACTGTCTTCCCACTTGTGTCTTTTTGTGAGTCTGTGCTTCATTACATTCTGCAAAGTTTTTGCGCCGCGTCACTCATAAAGAGCAGCTTTTCTGGTCTGGGGCAAGGACTAGGGCGTGTCGCTGCTGAGATTTTGATATGGCGCATCTGTGAAATATGTACGAAGACAAGGACAAGCACAAGATGAGCATCATGATGATGATGATGATGATGCTCCTAAAGCTGATGATGTAGAGAAGGAGATGAATATTTTGGCATTTACTTCACCTCTCCTCCTAATCCTCGTGTAATGTGAAAACCATCGAAAAATCGGTTTACCTCTTGTCCAGCATGTAAAAATTCTTTTGGCACTCGTTTTCCGTTTCTTGTGTCGCATTGGTAACCAATATAAATTCCACAAATTCACAATAAACATGAGAAAATCAATTTTGGGAATTTATGTATTACCCTCGTTCCATTTCACATTGATATTTCCTTCCCTTTTTCTTTCACTCTTTCCCTCACTCTCTCTCTCTCCATACTCTTTCTATCTGTTTTTCACATTATTTTATATTCTTTTTTATATACATTTATTTCGTTTCGTTATTTTTTTTTTTTGTGTGATGACTTTTGGCGCTAAAGGGGTGCAAATGTGACAGCATAAGATGACAGTCAATGTGGGGGCTGACACTCATCCTGTGGCTGTCCTCGACTGTCCATCTAGGCTAGTGTCCTTTTGGGTTACTTCGACTTATGTCTTGCTATCAACTTTTGTCCGCTCAATGCTCGTAATTGTATAAATTAGATGGAAAAATGGTCGATGGCACTTCTTCTCCATAGCTTTCAGTAGAAAGCAAAGGAAACTGCAACTGACTGCAGTGGCAGTTATCGGATTCACACGACCTCGTTCCCAGTTCCCGTTCCCTCCCTGTATGTCCATTATAATGGACAGCTAATATAATAACATTTATGCCTGGTGACTGACCATATTTGTGGCCTTTATACGATTTGTTAAGTTATTCAATTGTATGTTGTCCCATCCATATATAATATATATATATATATATATCTGTGTCTCTCTGGTCGGTCCTTTGCCAAACAGTTAAATGATATAGACCAGGCAAACTGCTGCAGAGCTTTCTCTCTTTTTCTCTCTTCAGCCGCCTCATCTACTCAATGGTAGAAGGCATCTCCATCTCTTCATCATTATTGCACATGGGACTAAACCTTTTGTTTGCGGTTTTTAGTCAACGAGGGAGAAAAATTCAATTTCGGTTTAGTTGGTCAACAATACCATTTATATATATACCCTATTCCCTGTGCCCCTCACCTCCCCTTTCGTTTGTGTAGCCACATAAGACGAGAGAGCATGTATTTTTTTCTCTATATCTCTCTGTGTGTGTGTGTGGGAGCCAAATTGAATTATTTGATAAACATCATTAGAAAAATTACAAAATATACAAAGAGCAATAGTGGGAGTTGGTGAGCCAACAACTCTACGAAACAACTTCCTCCTTCTGTGGCTACCCAAAAACATTTGGCCAACACTAAATTACTTTTCGAAGGCCAAAAACAAACGAATGGCCAAAAGAGTCCAACTAAGTGAATAAAGACAATTTATAACAGTAAATCAAATTAAATTTCAATCGAAATACTTGACACAAAACAAAGCCAAATTCAACTAAAGTTAAGCAGCAACAGCAGTGACAGCAAACTTAGTTCCAAGATATCTCAATGACTTGCCATCTGCTACTTAGAAGCTCCTTTTATTGCTGTGTTGACACTAAAGTTAAGAATCATTAGATAGATAGTTTCAATGAAATGAAGCCAAAGGACTTTTGTATGCCTTACCTTCGGTTGCGAATCCAACACACAATTTCTCCTCCGATAATGAAATCAAATGACTTGTGTTGTGGTTTAACTGAAGAAATTCTAATCCATTTCCCTATAAGGAGACAAATTTACTTGTATATATATATATAGATTTGTATATTTATCGATTTTATCGCAAATGCCGACATGGGCACAATTTAGAGACTTTATTTTAACTACACATTTAGTATGCCTGCTTCATTTTAATATTAATTGATTATTTTGACAGTTGAATTAGTAATACATTTTAATGCGACGGGAAATATAAAAATAAAGGCTCAATGGATGATATACATATAAGGATTTATATTTATTTATCAAAAATAGAGCATTAAGGACTATTTGAAATTATAATGTTAAATGTTAAGAAAATCTGATAAAATGACACCAGAAAGTAGACATTTCTGAGGCGAGAACACTTAATTTTTAGTTTTTGGGTCTTGATTTATAATTTCCCAATTATGAAAATTAATCTCACTTAGAACTTAACATATAATTTTATATTATTTTATCTTTAAAAGATATTAAATCAACTGCATCCTTGTAAGATTCTTATACAGAATGGTCCAGCAGCAAAACATATCTTTCACTTTCCCCTTTCAGAGAAACAAAATAGTTTCCATATTTTGTAGATCAAGAATTTCACACCGTATATGTCACGTTTTTAGATTAAGTTTTTAAAAAAAGATAAAAGGGCTCATATATCCAAAGCTCTAAAAAAGCTGTATATCATATGCATGTACGGTCTTATTTTTCTAATTTAGTACACTAACAAGTACAAAGCAAAACTTATAAAACTTAAATGAATACAAACTGAATAGCTTCACAATTTCAAATTCATTTTGCAAAAGATAATATTGCCCAAGTTATAGTATATAATTTTAACGAAACTATTCTATAATTTTCTCATAATGCGCTTAAGACAGCATTTAAAATTTTAATTACTCATCGGTTATCACTCCATTATAATTCATTATTCGAAAACGTATTCATTACAAAAAAACTTATTAATATTCTTTTGAATGTTTGAACGAAAAACTTTGATTATGAAATTTATATATTTATTCACTTTGCCATTTATGTTTAATTTAAAAAGCTTAAGTTGAACCAACTTAAACTTTTAGCTTCAAAAATATACGTGATATATTTGGCATGAAAAATACAATTGTACAGAAAAAAATTTGTGTTTAGATGTTCATTATATTTAGGCTTTACCAATGTTGGAATTGGAAATTGTTGCTTGGAGTTGTTTCTGACAAGAAACACACCCTTAAATAAATCGCTCAGTCTGACTATATTCAGTTCATTGTTCAATATAAATTTTCCTAAAAGTAGGGCATTAAAAGATACTAAAGCAAAGTTCAAGAGTCAGAGCGGCAGCTTTTAAAGATACAAAAGTCTCCCCCGAAAAGTCTCCGTGAAAACACACACAACTCGTACATAAATTATGAACTGCTATCATAAATTGCAAATTTTAGTTGCCATGGTCAATAATGAGGGGTATTGGGTTTAGCAAGGCCAAAGAGTCAATAACTGACGAAATGCATACGTAATGATCTACATATAACTCTCTATCTGTCTCTATGTGGCCTTCAAATGAAGTCCCATTTCATGACAGGGTTAGGTCAACGCCTTTGGCATCTGTGTCAGAGAGCGAATAAGAGAGAGTCAGGCCAAATGGCACGCAAAGTGGCCAAGCAAATGCAATTTAAAACAAGTTGTGGCCACACCCAGAACGCCTCTAGTACTATCCCCGAGCGTTTGTGTGTGTGTATTTCGACCAGCTTGTAACTATTTAAGCGGCAATTTGTATTTTATTGCCAACTTTGCCTCCAACCCCAACAAAAATTCAAACGCCAAAAACCTAAACCTAACCCCGAAAACCCAATACCATTGCCAATGCCATTGCCACTGCTATTCACATACGCATGTCCATGTCCATGTCCCAGTCCCTAGCCCATGCCCTGATGATAAGTTAAATGCCGGCTTCTGCTCTGAGTTGTGAGTTGTAAGTGTTCTCTGTGAATGCGAGGGAACCACGTGCATGGCATGTAGCTTGGTGCTTGCCCGTCAGGGTTTGAGAATGAGTTTGACTTCAGTTCGGACAACTTAACTATGGCTTTACTTTGTTAGCTTGAGTTTTTGCACAGTTTTAAATTCAATTAGTTTATCGTGCGGGCAAGGCACTTGGCATTGTCTGTTTTGGTCGATGTGGATGATGTGCCTCTTGCTTCTGCTTCTGCTCCTGCTTCAGCTCCATCTGCTGGTGGCCATGTCAAACGCAGACAACGCACTCAACACAAATTCTTCCCCTCTTTCTCTCTCTCTCTTCCTCTAACTGTGAGTGTGTGAGGTTTTTTTTTTTTTTGAAATTCATGGAATGACGCAGCTGATGCCGATTAAATAAATAACAGAATCCAGTATCCTAGTTATTCTTCGTGAAGAGTATCTATAATTTAATTTTCAACTCAAGCCAAAGTCTAGCACATACAATTGGCTTTTCGAGGCGCCGCGGCGTTTTTGGTTCTTTGGATTTAATGTGTAAAGTTTTTATGGCAATAAAAATGTTGCCCTCCTCTCAAAACATTGGTTAACTTGGCCAAAAGGGGAAGAGAGTTCTCTGCTTCTCTTTTTGGTGGGAAAAAATGAACTCAAATGAACACAATAACGACAATAATGAGATGGCGACGGAGAGAATTAGCGCACACAAAGCCTTTAAGTGGCCCTGGGCCCCCATCAACCGAGAGAGAACACAGAGGCCCAAAAACGAAACGAAACGAAATGAAAGTTTTTGCCAACCCCTTTTTCCAGATTGCGTGCAACCAATTGTTGGCTTTACGTACTAAAATTAGTGTCCATCCTCCTCCATGTACTCCCCATCGTCTTTATTCCCAGAAAACAGCAAAACCAAACCTCACACCCCTCCATATCACAAAACACTCGGCAGAGCAAAACTCTTGGCTCCAAGTTTTCGTTAAAGACAATTTAACTTTGTAAACTGATACAAAATGTCCGCCTTGGTATACTTAAGTCCTTTTATCCTAAACTACCAAAGGCGCAAAACCCCTCCCAACAAAAAACAACTTCAACACACGCGCACACACTCCACTGCTAATTCAGAAGCTCCTTTTGTCGCCATCTTCAGTCCTTGGCCCTTCCGTGTTAATCAGTGTGAGTGAGTCTCTAATGTGTTGTTGTTGTTGTTGTTGTTGGAGATGGCTTAGTTTCTAGTTAGTTAGCCACGCAGCGTCGCGCATCCATGGTAATCTTTCCAATAATTCCTTTGTTCACATCTTAAATTTGTAAATAGAATTAGCTCACCAAGCAAAAACCTTTTGCTAGCCAAAGGGCGATGCGTGTAGACGTGTCGCGTCCCCCAATTAGGCGCCGTTAAGTTTAACCCAACAAGCAAAAAAAAAAAAAGACATACTAAAAGGAAAGTTGACAACTCGGCACAACTCGGTCTAACTACTGACAAAATACTTTTGCTACGGCAAACTGCAACTGCAACTGCAACTGGAATTTCAACTAAACTGGACAAGGACAACAATGACGATGATGATGATCATAATAATGATGATGATGATGATGGTGATGAGAACAGGCGAAACAATTTTGCAAACTGACACAAAGTGTCATGTCAATTGAAGTAGAAGTTAAAGTTAAAGTAGAATCTACAGTAGTTTCGCTCCAGTTTTCCAGCGAATGGCAAACAAGAATGGTGCAAACGAAAAAATGCAACAAATTCCTCAAAAGTTGTCAAGAACTTGCATTTCTATGCCATTCACTGTAAAAAGTCAGGCATAACAGTAAATATATATGTATAAGGATACATTTTTCCGTCTATATACACCAAAAGAATATCTTTCAAATAAACCTAATTTGAACGCTTGACAAGAACGTATGTCAACATTATGGAAAATTATAAAAAATATTTATTAAATATAACTAGAGGGCCGGGGCTAACTTCGACCGCGTCAAAGTTTGTATACCCTTGCAATTTTTTTGGTAACTCTTTCCTTACCTATAGCCATCAAAGTGGAAAAACGTTTAAGCTAAAAAGGCTAATGTTTCCAAAAGAACGGCCTACATAGGAAATAACGAAGATATTGATCAAAGTCACTGTTTTCCACCGATCGTTCCTATGGGAGCTATATGATATAGTTACCTGATCCTTATCAAATTCGGCACAGTCATTAACAGATATATTAAACTAACAAATGTTTAATTTGAAAGCAATCGCGTCAAAAGTAACGAAGTTATTGACAAAAGTCACTATTTTCGAAAGATCGTTCCTATGGGAGCTACATGATATAGTCACCCGATCTTGATCAAATTTGGCATAGTCGTTTATATGTGTAATTAACTCACCAATATTAAATTTCACGACAATAGCTCAGAAAATAACGAAGTTATTAAGAAAAGTCACTGTTCGTGACTTTGGCATTTGTATGGGAGCTATATGATATAGTGATCCGATCCGGCTGAATCCGAGATATACAACGCCTGCAGTATATACAAGCCTACATGCAAAATTTCAGCTCTGTAGCTCTAACGGTCTAGGAGGAGTTTGCGTTGATCCAGACGGACGGACGGACATGGCTATTTGAACTCGTCTCGTCGTGCTGATCAAGAATATATATACTTTATATGGTCGGAAATGCTTCCTTCTATGCGTTGCACACTTTTGACCAAAATTAAGATACCCTTTTTGCAAGGGTATAAAAATAAATTCGCTAGAATAGTATAATTTCTTTAAAGAAAATGAGATAAGGTTCTTAATGGTATTTTACAGGTTGCTAGCATACATTAGGGGGGTAAAAAGTCAAATATTGTGGTGAACTTATACTTTTTATTCTATTCATTATTTATATTTGTGGTTTCAACTAAGCCATTAGGTGAAATGAACTAAATGTAAGCCTTAACATTAAGAATTTTTGAGATAGAACTCAAATACGGGTGACAAATTTTAAAGTTGCTACTTTGATTCTTAGTTTCGATGTTCTAATATCGACTTACGAAACATAAGTTGTAGTTTTTGCTGATTCCAGGGTGTATATGGCCAAACTACGCAATTAAATAGATAATATTGCATACTTTTGGGAACTAAATTATTTTATATTGCGTTTAATGCTTTAAAACTACGCCGTTAATTTATATATAAATATTAAGAATAATTAATTTATTATTAGTTTAAATATAAGTCTGAACCACTTACATAGCTTCTTAGTTAGCCTCTAAGGGAGAGATTGTGCTATAACGGACAAGTTTAATTCTTTCAACGTCTAGCTTACACTTTTTCTATATATAAGAATAGACCATCATTTCATTGCCATTGGCCAAGAGTCTGGAAACTTTACAGCCATATATTGGCCAATGATTCCATCTACACTAAGTGGTTTTTGATTGACGTTCCGGAATATAGACTCTGGTTCCTTTTTTAACTCCGTTTTCGTGCTCTCTTTAATGGGAAAAGTTTTGTTTGTTAGCGACATGAGATGATCCATTTTTATCCATTTTAGACTAACTTCTTACTGTAATTTATTGCAGGAATATACGGCTGCCTTGGACTTTAGTGCCCCACCGTTGCCCATGACGCATCTGCAACCCATTACGGTCACCTCGCAAGCCATGTTGACCTCAAATGGCGGTGCCACCCTGATAGCCAATGGCAATGCAGCCAATGCAGGTGTTGGTGGTGGTGGTTCAGGCACTCTGAGACGTGGAATTCTGCGTGGAGTTGTGGGTGTACCACCACCGGATGTCACCCATCACACCTCACCGGGCAGTCCCATGCAAATATTGCATGATCTGCATCATCCCATCAATTTGAGTGCCACAACGTTAACAACTAGCACCACACTAAATGGCAGCATGACATCAGCATCAACGCATGGGACACTGCCACGTCAACCGCAGAGTATCCTAAAGGACCCAAATCGAAATAAGCAGCAACAGCAGCAACAACATCAGCAGCAGCAGCAGCTTCTCAATGCCAGCCTAGTGGGTGTTGGTGTTCCTGTCTCAGGTCCGGTGGGGAGCCTGCAGATACTGAATCTGCCCGCTGTGGGTCCTGGCCTGGGTAACAATCTATTAATGACTACCAGCGCCACTTATGATCCAAGTGGCGTTGGACCTATGAGTAGTTTTAATGCTGCCAATGTGGCAGCTGTCTCACAGGGTCTTTCCTGTCCGGTGGCCTATACAGATGCGGATGGACATCTTGTATAGCTATAGGCTGAGACTGGGGCCACCAGTGAGTCCCGGTACTGAGCCAGTCAACATGCATGCATACATATATGTATGCCTAAACCAAACCTAACCTAACCACAAATCTAACCTAACTTTACCTAACCTAACTTTTACATATACATGCATAACGAGAGAGCTTTCTTTAACTCTGTGTATATGCGTGTGTTCTAGTTAGTTGAGTCTGACTGCAAGCAAACAAACAACTCAACCACTTCCGCTCGCCCTTCCTTCTATTTCCCACAGTTAAAGCTTACCCCCAACCACTCACCATTCATTACCTTATTCAAATCAGCTAACGAATTAGTTTATGTAAATTTTTATTTAAGAAAAAAATAGAACTGAAGGACACGAACGAACGCAACAAAATTTATAAAAAAAAAAACTGACCAGGGATTGAGCAGTGTGGGAGAGACATCAAGGATTTGCGTAACTAATTAGAATGAAAAAAAAAAAAACGACGAAGAAAGGGAAGGAGAAGAATAAGGGGAAGTAGAAGAAGCTGGAGTAAGAAAAACAAAAATTGTGAAAATTTTCTTTTAGTGTGGAACGCGGAAACGAGGCGAAGCCATTTCACAGCTCCCTGGGGCGTGCTCACAGGCTCAAAAGACGTGATGAGACAACGCTGGACAGAGAAGAAAAAGCTTGGCCAAAAGTTGAAGGTTAGACGATTAGTTAGCTTCTCCCTCCACTCCCAGTTCTGGCTTCGACTACTCTTCGTTTAGATAGTGAACAGATAGCAGTAGAAGACGATGACATTCTGCCACCAAAAAAAAAAAAATGAAACCCTTAGTTCCCAGCTGAAGAACCAGCTTCATTTCCATTACCATCTGTAGCTTCTCTCTGTCTATCTCTCTCTCTCTCTTTCTTTTAACATAAAGTGTCTTACACTTGGCGTCTCAGTTCAGCGAGCGTGACATGGCAATCTTCTACACTCACACAATGACAGAAAACTCAACCGAAAAAGCTTATGTATGTGAATTTTAATATTCATTTTCATTGTAATTGCCAAGTCTAAACTATGTACATACATACATACAGACACACATAAGAGGAAGCTCTACAGAATTGCATTATTGGCTCTGACTTTTTGGTGCAGACAAGTGCAAGGATTAGAGCAAATGAATAAGGCACAAGAGACAGACAGAGAGAGACACTCAAAAGCAAATACACATATGTATAAGAGGGTTCCCATATGTGTATGTGTGTTTGTGTGTGTCTAAAGTAGAAGTAGTTCCTAGAAGTGTGTAATTAAAAATGAAATTATCTTTGAAATTAACGCACGCATAGACAAAGACAAAGGCAATGACAGAAAAGGCAAAAGAAAGTAAAATGAAAGAAGCACCCAGCGAAATTAAAGATATGGTGGAGAGAAAGAGTGTGAGAAGGAGGAAAGGAGTGGGTAGAAGTCTATACATGTGAGGGTCTTTGCCTCAGGCCAACTGCCACCCGCACATTGGTTACGTTGCGGGATTTCCGCTATTGAATAATTGTGATTGCAGTTCTGAGATAAAAGTTAAATGAGCAGGAAAATAAGGAAACCGTTAACGACCATTACGATATGGTCTTCTCCCGCTCCCAGCTCTGCCAACACCTCATATAAACGCCAGCCTGCTGAATTCCCATGTGCAAACACAAAAAAAAACGAAACGTACATATTAAAATATCAATAATAAATTTATATATTAAGGTCGTTAAGGCTGGAAGAAAACTCAGTAATAAAAAAAATACACAATTTTATTTTCCTGTTGGATTTCAAAAATATATGAGTTGACTTAAAAAAAAAAGGTCCATTTGTCTGTATAAAATATACAAATTTCATACATTTACTTCTAGCCAATGTCCATTTGTTCTGTGATCACGAAATGTCTTTGCTTTTACTAGGGAACTCCCTATGCAATATTCTCTTTCTCTAACTTTATTTATGTTGAACTGACGCATAATAATAAAATAAAATTAAAAAATAATATTTAATATTTTGCCAAAGTTTTCTCAAACTTAGTCCACAAAAATTCTAAAAAATCAATCTTTTGATAGTTTTGTTTGTCCGAAAATGCCAGCTCGTGAAACAAGAAACTAATCACTGTTGGAGCGTAGAACCAAATAGTGTGGGTTTCCCTGCAGTTGTCGAATAAATGTTTGGCCTTTCACTAAAGATTTCCAAGTAAAGAAGCACACGAGTTAAAGCCAGATTAAAGAAAATAGGTAACTTTGACATATTCTTTAATAAAAATGATAAACTACTTGAAAGCAAATCCCATGATATACCTTTTGGACAATAACAACAATTTCCTGATTTGCTTGCTGTCAGAACTCAAAAACCAAGTATAAAGTGAAGTAAAGAAACAAATAACATAATATAAAATAAAAGTAAACCACAAGAACGTATAAAATTTCTTAAAATATATATTATGTATGTATATGTAAAGCTTATACTCTCATAATGCTGCCAAAATCATCGTATATAGCGCATATATATTTAAAAAAAAAAAAAACAGAAAAGAAAAATACGAAATGTCCCAACCTATAATATGATTCTTTAGCCCTAAGTAGCTAAGCCAAAATACAATGAAACGAAAACGAAAAATCGAAATAAAATATAAATTTAAAAGCATTTACATCTCTAACTCTAAATACTATCTCCAATCAGCATGCCAAAATTTCAATTGTACCATACACAAAATACACAAAACAAAAGAAAAAACCAACAACTACATATATATATGAAATATATAAATAAATATAAAATACAAAAGAAAAAAGCAAAAAAACATTAATAACTAAACAACAAACAAATTAAAGGACAAATGCAGGTATAACCATACACAACAGACAGTCATAATATTATAAATACAATTTTCTAGATGTAAAAGTAGCATAAATTTCGCATCTCGTAATTTTAAAACATAAAAAAAACCCAAAAACAAAAGAGAGAAAAAAACACCATAAAAAATATTAAAAAAAAAAACAAGAAAAAAATATTCCAACTAACTTTGGCAATTCGAAGTTTTTATACCCTTGCAGTTAATATTTGGCCATAAAACAAAGAAGCTCAAAGAATATTAATTGGAATTTTAATTACGAAACATTTTTGAAGAGTAAAGGATCCCTAAGGGGTTAAAATTAGAACAGTTTACCCCAAAATGCGATTTTTTAACTGTTATATCAATTTTTTACCTATCTTTGTTCCAATGTAATATCATCAAAAGTCTAGCCAAATTCAAAAACCTCAAATATTTTGTTGAAGGAATTTAACTTCTTGATCTATTGTTTAGAAAGTTTTATTCTCAGAAATGATCCATCTTGTTTTTTTGACAAAAACACAACTTTTCTCACATGAAAACTATATTTTTGATCTCTTCTGCAATTTTTGAAATCTTTTTGTTGGTTTTTATACAGCTTTAATACTAAGAGATATAGCGAATAAAAAAAGAGATTAAAAGCGTTTACTGCAAGGTTATAAATATTTGTATAATATATCGTGCATCTTGTACTAGCAAACATTTATACTATCACACGTGGTATATATACATAATATATACGTTTATAAATATATACTGATTAAAACACGACTTGCTAATTGCGAATTGTTTGTTTTTTTGATACCTTAAGCACACTCGATCGATAAAACGAATACTTTTCGATTTTACGATTGGTTTTCTCTCTCTCTCTCTCTCTCTCTTAAATGTCTTCCCCAATTTTTGATATATGTGTTAAGTTATAGCTAAAACTCATGCGTAAACATTTTTTAAAAAAAATAAGACTTTATGCTATATATATTAATTGTATGTATGAATTATGTTAACAAAATCAAGAATATATATGTATATGTAAAAAAAAAAAATTTGCCAAAGAGATATATATGTAGGTATATATATATATATATTTGTTAAACAAACCGATGTTTTGAGGGTACACTTGATTTCTTGTTGTGTGTTTGACTCTCTCTCTTTCATTCTTACTTTCTTTCACCTTAACACCACCCCCTCTCGCTCACTCACTCACTCACTATCTCTGTCTATACTATTTATATATATATATATATATATGTATAAGTATAATTCTTCTTTACCGAATTTGGTCATAAATTTAGAATAATTGAACATGAAGACACACAAGACTTGAATACTAAAAAAGAAAATGAAACAAAACAAAAAAACAAATTTATAGGTTTAAATGGTTAATGTTAATTCAAATTTGATGATAAGATGAACATATGAATGTGTGAGTGTGTTTGTGTTTATTTTTCTAGTATTAAGTAAAGCGTAAACAAACGAAAAAACGAAAAAATTACAGCAACAAAATGATAAAATAAAGAAAGAAAAGGTTGAGAATATTATTGTGTATATTGTGTAGGAAAAAGAAAACGATATAAAGATTTAAAAAAGATTTAAAAAATGTAATAAAAGGAAAACACAAAAAAAAAACCAACAACAACAACAATAATTAATGATGCGTAAGTTCGATTGAATTAAAAAACGTAACGAAATTAGTTTAGTATAACAAAAATAAAAGAAAAACGCTGTAAAAAAAAAACATAAAACAAAATATTAATGCATATGAAATCTACTGCATTTTTAAAAAAGATCTGTTAATAAATGAATATAAAAGCCAAAATGAACATTTAACTTTGAACTTTAACTTTAAGGACAAAACTTACGAATCAATTTTACTCACAGAGAAAAATCGCTGGGGGTCGCTGGGCTTTGTTTGGAGGTGGGCGGCGTGAAGTGGGCGTGGCAGAGGCAAAAAGCATTTACTATCCGTCTTACTTGGTGTTGGCGAAAAAATTGAATTCCTTGTAAAACTTACGAGCTGGCATTAATTTAACAGCCGTTCGCCTCGTCTCGACTGGTCGCTCGTTCAGTCGCTTGGTTCAACTTGCCTCCATTGGGAAAATCCAGTCCAAAATGTCAGCTCAAGTGTCGATTTCTAAATACTCTATAACTAAGAGGTGTGAATGACAAAAAAATTACTTCGTATGAGTCACCAACTGACTGCATTTACGTATCTTTCTAAGTGGACCACATAAACAAAAGAAATCTTAATGACTGAAGCACTTGAACAAGAATATATATAGGTACATATATATAGCCTAAATCTTTCTACAAGTTATAAAACCTTTTTGGCATACCCTATTCACCCTAGAGAACAAACAGATTGTAGGGTATGAAACAAAACCAAAAAAAAACTTCACTTCAGTTCAAATTACGTATACGACCCATTGAACAAAGCGGCAGCAGCAGGCAGAAAACGGCATTCGATAGGAGGAGGCTGGCTGACTGGATGGCTGGCAGCATGTGTGGCCATTATTTGCCCTAGACTTTTGGCTTTATGACGCTCTCGATGGTCAGACAAATCGTGGCTCGTTTTTCATTTAAATTGAAGTTAATTAGTTCCGCTAAAATATGTGTATGTACTTTGCCAACCAACAGCGAGATGACCAAATATAAAAAGGGCAAAACGAGAAATTTCCTTAAGCCACAATTTGCTGCAATTGATTGATTTATTCTCTTCCATTGCTACTTCTTCGACAACAACAAGGGGAACAACAACAATGGGAATAACAACAAATTGATTCAACAAAAGCTTACTCGGCAAACATTCTTTTCGGTGGAATCTGCTTGTGATGGGCCTTCAATTAAGAGCGAAAATACGAATAAAACTTGCACGAACACGAAACTTTTTATTTTCTTTTTGCCTAACAAGTGTCAGACCAGGTTGAGGATATATAGGCATGTCCGTTATTCGTCTTCTTCTTGTTTTTTTACTTTGGTTTCTATACCCTGCATTTAGATAAATTAGAAGGGTATACAACAATTTTTGGCGGCTATGAGGAACAGTGGCTCCTCCAAAATCCTCAATTTCCCCAACCAAAATTGTGAGCTATATCCTCCACTGATATTAAGAAAGGGGTTGGACCATTTAAACAATTAGAAATACATATGTATGACTTTTAGAAATAATAAATTTCAACTCTTATCTAAAGCACGAGTACTTAGTTAGATGGGTTTGTCTTAATATTTTCATATTTTAGGCGCGATCATAATTTAGTCTTACTAAAGCTAGAGACTTGTAATTTGAGGTAGCTTCCTAAAATTAATCATAAATTAATTACTTTACAAATTAATAAAATATAATATATAATATATAGGTACTATATGCTTATGTCTGCTTTGAACTGGGTTAATTTTTATTTTCAAACTCCTAAATACTTAATTTTCTTTTAAATATAAATATCTAGAAAAATTATGGGAATATAAAATTGCAAAAATTCTTCTTTGCATGCTACAAACTCCGTAAATTTTTTATTTACAAAAGAATAAACACTTTATTTTCTTCTTAAAATTAATATCTAAATTTAAATTGATTTTAGGTCTGATATGTAAGTAACTTTCCATAGTAAGGTTCTGTGTTAATTTTTGCATTAAAGTGAATTGAACTAATTTGAGTCTATATATCTTGCCTCTAAATCATACTTGAAATCCAATTCATATCTCATCTAGGATATCTCAAAGTCGATTTACCCTATGAGTTAGATTTTGTTTTTTTGTCGGTTTTTGTTCGTTTTGGTGATGAGCCAACGCCTTGCCTTGTCACTGTACCTACAAAGTACTCCAGTCGGAGGAGCAACAGCCAGATGAACTGCGGCCAAGTAAATGGAAAAGTTTTGTTTTGCAAAAACTTTCTTTGCAAGGAAGTTGTGCGAGGCAGCAGCAGGAGCAAGACAATTCGCGGCGCGTTCTTTTGGCCATCCTTCCTGGTCAAAGCCAGGTTAGTAAACAAAGGCCAACAAAGTTTGTGCTCTTTTTTAACGCTACGGCCGTTAGGCGGTGAGTTGTGATGAGGTGATTTAAGAGGATGGGGAGGGGGACTAGGTGTTGGGCAATGCTGTTGGTTACATATAATCATTGTCACGGCCATTGACGCAAGGATTTGCAAATTATCAGCTTGCCACCGGAAGTTTAACTAAATCATATGGTAGCAACCATTAAAGTAAACTTTCTTTCATTTTCCTTATCCCCCTGCTGCGGCCTAACCACAAATGACCAACACATTGAAATAAATAAAAGCCTACAGCCAAAAAAGAAAACAAAAAAATAAAGCTGCCACACCCCAAAAAAGAAAACACAAAAACAACAAAGCGTAAAGAAAATTAAGAAAAACCGCAGGAGGTTTTTTTCCAGTCCTTTTATGTTTTTACTGGCTTGCTCTTTGGTTGTAATGAAATGTGGCCGAATTTGAATCAATTTATCCGTTTTATGCATGCATTTCTGCTTAGCTGCACAATTTCCATAGACATCTTTATACAACATAGTTAGACACGCACGCATACGCAGCAGAAGCCACATCCTTGGAATCCTTGCACAATATCCTTCTACTCTCTTAAACCCCTTTCCCTTAAAAAGGAGGCTCTCTAGCTCATCTTTATTGTTTTTACTTGGCATAGAAGTTCGTGTGCTATCATTGGCTGTGCAGTTACAGTTGGCTAATTTGTGTGTGAGTGTATGTGTGTGTATGAATGAAATTGCAATGAAATGCGCAATAATAATTCACATTACGTATACGACATGAAAATATCGTATATTGTTACGCCCGAATGCATATCATGCCACCACCAGAACACTAAAGAAATGACTCAACCCAAGACAAGACAAGGAAGAAAGAAACAAAAAAGCACAAAAAATTGGCAAATATGATTTCATTTTCATTCATTAAAATAGACAAGCAAGCAACCCAACAACACACTCAGTCACACTCACTCACTCACTCGCAAATAGCACATTTGACAAGTTCAAGTTGAATGAAATATTTTTATTCACACTTAAGTGTGTATGACTTTATTTTTAACCATCGTTTATTACAGCATAAATGCATTGTAGTGTATCCCACTTTACTAATACTCGGTACACTTGGCTTGACACTTGGCACTAGTTCAAATGACAATCAAATGGCCGACCAAAGCACATCACATACAAATTTCTTTGTGCTACCTACTACCTACTACAAGCAAATAAAGAAGAACCTTTTGAAATTCTATTCGTAAATGTTTATTTAGTTTTCTGTTGTATTTTATAGTCATGTTGGTATTTCCCTGCCCCAAAGACGACAACATCTACATACAATTTATATTAAATATATAGCAAAGGCAACGATGGCAAACGATGTGGGTCTGGTTAGGTGGGATAAACAGCTGTTTTTTTTTTTTTCTTAAATAGCCAACTGGGAGAGAGTGGCTAAAAATGTATGAAACAAGAACGAGAGCAATATTTTGTAGGCCAAATAACAAGCAACAAGCTTCGGGATGGCTAAAAACATCTCCGGCACATTGCCGCATGCCGGCGAGAAAACGAAAACGAAACGAAAAGATTGATACTTGAATTTTTGCCTTCGTGTTACCGTGGTGTAAAATAGCTTAAGATGTAAAAATGCATCAGTCAGAGGTAAATGAGAAAGCTGTAACATTCAAATTTTTGAGTTGACTTAAACCTAAAATCATAAAGTGGAACAAATCTGAATTTTTAACAAATATTTAAAATCTTTTTAAAGATATATGTTGGTATTTTATTACTTAGTGCGCAATTTTTCTAATTGTCTAGAATATGTATATTTCAAATAATTTCAGAAGTTAAACTAACTCTAAAACAAATATAAACAACGAAAGTTTTGAAATCAATCATCTGTATAATTGGTTTATGTCCTTAGTTTTGACATGGAGCAGTTTACATAGAAGTATGTATGTAAATGTACATTGTTCATATGTGATATATTCTTTAAAGAATACAAATTACAAATTAGTTCATATTTTATCTGGACTTTCCATTAACATTACTTTAGAAAAGTAATCATCGTTTTTGATGAAGATAGTCCAAATAACACTATTTAATAGTGATTTAAAACTATGTCTTTAATTTTTATATTGTTCAAAAATTTTAATCAAAAATATTAGTTTAAAGTAAATGAAAATAACTAGATAATTAAATGAAAATATTGTACAATACTTTCAATTGAGGCCGGATCTGAATCAAATATTTCGGCGGTAATCGTTTTGAAGAAAAGAAATTGGTCTCGATTATCGAATTTATCATGTTTTTAAGGTGAACTATTTTTTAGTTTTTTTAAGGGAGGATTATTTGCCTCTATTGTCCTCAATCTCAAGAATCCGCCACTGATTAACCACATTAATAATATCATAGCGAGTATTAATACACTTATTTGGAATTGATATTCAACTTTTCGTTGAGGATTCACTTTTATACCTTGCAATTACAGCTTTGAAAAGAAGTTTTTTTGTTAATTCATATAAAGTAAAAAGAACTTAGAATTTGGAAGATTATGAATTGCTAAATTAGTTTTGTTTGTTAATATATATTTATCAATATGAAGCCAATTTGTTATTTTCTTAAATAAAATTCAGATTTTAAATAAAAAAGTATATCAACGCTTGCTAAAATATTAATAATTAACAATTTAAGACCTTAAGCAAGGCACATGAAATTGATATAATTCCTACTATTTAAACAAGAGATAAAATTGGTAACTCTTCATTTTTGGCAACATTTTCACCACAGCCAAGCAACTTATACATAAATTGGTTGGATTTTCAATTGATTTCATACCACGGTTTTGTAGGATTTCAGAGACATTCTTCCGCTCTGATTATGTTGCCCGTTGCCCGTTGCCATGTGGTTGTTGTTAATGTTTTTGTTGCTGCTGCTGCTGCGTACTTGCGTGCCGCAGCATTCGGCACTTTTGCAGTCGTTCTCGGTCCGTGCTCGTCAGTCTAGAGAGTAATATCGACACGAAAAGTAAGTTGGCCGTGTGGGTTCCGTTGGCCCACAATACTGCAGGCAGCATCGAGTATAGAATCTATATATACATATATAAAATTCATTCTGTGTGTGTTTGTGTGTGCTGTGAAAACTTATGGAAAACGTGGAAAATCCATGCTTTGCGTGGCCCTTGCGCATTTCGTTTTGCCGCATCAATTTCCAGCGTGTGTTTCGCTTTTGGAATATTGTAAAATATTTATTAAAATGAAAAAATTGCATAAGATATTGCAATTAAAAAAAATTTTCTATACGGCTGCCTGCAAAAAAAAAGAAAAAATATGAAAAATTTTTGAAGAAAAACGAACAAATTCTTAAACTGTGCTAGTTTTTCGGTGCTGCCCAGGCCTTTGCGTGTGATATTTTTGGACATGTGTGTGGCTCTTCGGTTAAGTTTTTCATCTTCGGGCCGCTAATCGTGAGACTTTCGAACCAAAAATAAACACACGACAGTGCTCAAATCAACAACAACAACAAACACAACAGCAACACTAACAATTAAATTCAAATTCGAAATCCCTCAAAAAACAAAAAAAAAAGACGAATAGCTAATTTTCTAAGGAAAATCTAAGTGGGCGGCGGCAGCGCGTTAAGGCAAACGGGATCAGGAAAAGCGCTGCCTACTTCTTACCTCATCCCCCCACCCAATCGGACCCATGGATTACCGCATTTGGATGTGGGGGGTGGAGGTAGTCGTAATGCGGGGCTGTTTTGCTGTTTGCCCCATTTTAATCGTAGACTAACTGCCGCCAGTGTTTAGTCCTTGGACCAAGGATATGTGAATCATACAAGAAATTAGCCAACCAGCAAATAAAACCAATAAAATGGGAAGAATTCTTGACCCTAATTGCATATAGTATATTCAGGCTAAGAAAAGACAATTTCATTTGTCATTTAAGTTGCTCTTGGCAACATGTTGCACAAAAATATAATAAATAAATATCTTCCGACAAAGTAACTTTGGCAGATTACCAGAAAAAAAATATACATTAGCTTATTATATATTTTGTACATATGTATTAAATCATATCTAGTATATACCAACACATGTGCCGCTTTGGACAATTAAAAGAGAGAGAGAGAGCCAAAAACAGCGAATTAGCCAAAAAAAGAAATGCAAATCACGCGAATGCTTGGCAAAGCATAATAGAGCAAAACTAGCGAGCAAGAAGAGAGACCAAAACAAAAGAAAAACTAACGAGTAGTCAATAGGTAAACAGAGAGGAAGAGAAACCAAAAGCGAGAGCGAACTCATCTCGTTGGGTCCATTGAACCCTCTTCAACCATAGAGTACTCGGGCGTATGAGCGATTCTAAATCGAGAGCAACTGATGTTTTCTTTTATTCGTGTTTATAATATATTCAATCGAGTTCACTCTTTTTGTTTAATTTAAGACCTACCTAATGCTTTTAGAAAAGTATTTCTAAATAGAATTATTAGTAAAATTTTATTTTTTAGGAATAAGAAAGAGCTATAGCGTTCTATCTATTATAGCGTAATATTTATACCCTTGCAAAGAGGGTATATTAATTTTGGTCAAAAGTGTGCAACGCATAGAAGGAAGCATCTCCGACCATATAAAGTATATATATTCTTGATCAGCACGACGAGACGAGTTCAAATAGCCATGTCCGTCCGTCCGTCCGTCTGGATCAACGCAAACTCCTCCTAGACCGTAAGAGCTACAGAGCTGAAATTTTGCATGTAGGCTTGTATATACTGCAGGCGTTGTATATCTCGGATTCAGCCGTATCGGATCACTATATCATATAGCTCCCATACAAATGGCAATGTCACGAACAGTGACTTTTCTCAATAACTTCGTTATTTTCTGAGCTATTGTCGTGAAATTTAATATTGATGAGTTTATTATACATATAAACGACTATGCCGAATTTGATCGAGATCGGGTGACTATATCATATAGCTCCCATAGGAACGATCTTTCGAAAACAGTGACTTTTATCAATAACTTCGTTACTTTTGACGCGATTGCTTTCAAATTAAACATTTGTTAGTTTAATATATCTGTTAATGACTTTGCCAAATTTGATAAAGATCGGGTTACTATATCATATAGCTCCCATAGGAACGATCGGTGGAAAACAGTGACTTTGATCAATATCTTCGTTATTTCCTATGCTAAGATTGTAGGCTTTCTTTCGGACACATTAGCCCTTTTAGCTTAAACGTTTTTCCACTTTCATGGCTATAGGTAAGGAAAGAGTTACCAAAAAAGTTGCAAGGGTATACAAACTTTGACGCGGTCGAAGTTAGCCCCGGCCCTCTGGTTTTCAAATATAATATATTATATTTCCTAAAAGAAGAAAGATATATTAGGTATATTAAAAAGAATTACTATTACTTTAGCATTTACCATTTCCATTACTTTAAAATTAAATGACTATTTCTTAAATGTTCTTAGAATAAATCTGATTTTACTTAGACTCACTCCATATTGAATAATTTCTGCATTATTAAAGGCAATAGATCTCTAGTTTTTATAATCATAAATCTGAGTGAACATCAGACCTACAATTTTTCAGATAGAGTTTTATGTATACAAAATATGTAGATAGATTGATTTTATTATTCTATTATTTTATTATACAAAAAGATTATACTTAAAACGTATTCAAATTAGAATGGTTAAATAGGAACTGTTTTGTTAGACTAGACTTTTAGACTTCTAATCTAGTTGGGAAATCGTTTCTTAAATAGTTTATGCTAGGAATTTTTAAATATTCAACATTGATAATAATCAAATCAGACTTTTTGAATCTATTTTAATCTATTTTAATTTAGATCTTTTTTAAAATATATCATTGAAAATATATCAAGTCAAACTAGACTTTTAAAATCTCTTTAATTGGCTTTTTAAAAAGAGCTAAGATCCTCGTGAGATCTCAAAACTTCTTAATTAGTCAAAACTAAACTGCGAAAACGACAGCTAAAAATACTTTCAATCATATTTTTTCTTTATTGATCATAATCAATAAAACTAAAAAGTTTATATCTACATATATATATCAGTATATGTATTCATCCTGGAGAAACATTATCTTTCTTCAAAAGTAGTCCTTAATACAGATTCGTATTTCAACTACTCTTATTATACAGACCAATAACAATTCCATATATATTTTCAAATTTTCTTTGAATCTGATACCTCTTCTTAGCTTAAAAAACTAGATTCAAGTATATAATCAATTATTTTCAATGCATAACAATATTTCAAATAATTGGATTATCGACACATGATGACATAAGCCAAATTTTTAATAACAATACACAATCTGTGAAATCTGTAACCGATTTTGACTTGCTTAAAAGTAGCAAATATTATAGAATAAGATAAATTAATTAAGAGAAAAGATAAAACTTTCCGATCAAGATTACGATCTATTCAGATTTAGATTTTTATATAGGCAACATGACAACATTCCCATATGGAATTCCATCTTAGACCAGATATATATGTATGCTATATATGGGTAATCCTTCTCCTAATTCTACGTGCTTAAATATAACCCATACAAAATAAAAGAGACAAAAAAAATGAAAGTAAACAATTGAATTTTTGTGTTCTTACTTGAAGGAAATTCGAGAGTATAAAAAAGGGAAATCCCAGCAATTGAAATACCACACGGGGCAAAACTGAATTAAATTTTCACAAAGGACGCTGCAGTCGTTGCGTTCACAAACAAAATGGCTGAGGCGGAAGGTGGCTCCGAGCAGGATGATGTTTCATTCCTGAGAACGGTGAGTACAACAAGAACAAACAAAACACGTTGAAAATATATATGTATATACACCTACAACATGACCGTGACCATGACACCGTACGATTGTCATGCCTACTCTTCTTGATATCATCTAAAATCAATTACGTCCACTCAATAAAATACATTGCTGGGGATTTCTAACAATTGGTGTCATAAAATATCCATCCAGGGATATATGTACATATGTATGTATGCCGAAGATTCTCCTGTTTCAGGAGTTGGGAGTCCATTAAAGGATGTATTGCATATTTATAGGCGTCCCCTAACTTTTGTTTATGGCCAACAATAAATAGCAAAAGTCGTGTCACAATTTCAATCACAGTTTGTGCCTTTTCTGGTTGCTTTACATGCGCGACCGAGAGACCTGGCATCATCTGGGGGAATTGTGCGTCGTTTTTTGGTTTTGGAATGAACACATCGGCCAGCTGACAAATGCTTTCCCATATATATCAAGCGCCCACAGCTGGCTCGACGAAATGACAGCCATTATGGGCCTGTAAGTAAATAGTGTTCCCCCTGGGGGCAACAGCTGAAGCAGCGAGGTCAGTAGCATCGACACCTTGCCGCAATAAATAAATATGTTCGAGCCAAAAGTTTTAGCTTCCAGGCACCTAAGGACCTATGTCCGCATCCTCTTGTCTGTCCATGTATATGTACATACCTACATACATACATATATCCGGCTCTGTATCTGACTCTCGGTTACCGTTACCCGGCCTTAGGCCCGATTGTGTGACCGCAGCTAAAATTCAATAAATATTGCGAGGGTTCATTGCCCCCTCTCTACCTTTTTTCTCACTCTCTGTGTGTGCGTGTCGGTTTCCGCATCCTTGGGGAATGCACACATCCTTCTTTAACAAAAGACAGCTTCGCCTGGGGAGTGACATCCTCTTGTTTTCCTTCAAATTACGTCTATTTAAATAAATTTTTAGTCAACTAACAGCTAACAAATTGCAAGATTGCACAAAAGTCAAACAAAGTGCCAAGTGATTGCGGTGGAATTTAAATTTTTAAATAGTTTTCCCCCTGACCAGGAGCCAGAAGCAAGTAGACAATGCCACTGTTTCTCCTTTGCTGCTGCTGCTGCTGCTGTGTCAGGACTCTCATTTAAATTATGCAAATTGTTCGATTCGAAATCCATTACCGTTCATTTAACTTCGACTATACACACACAGAGACACACACACATACACTTACACCAGCAGGAATTCTCCTCCTTTCATATCCTGCTGCTACTCCTCCTCATTCTCCTCCTTTGTCCATTCATTTGTGCATTTAGTGTGCCATGTAACAATTCCCTCATTTTGCGTGTGCAACGTTTTGGGTTGATGCCTACTATTCCGGTCCACAGTTAAGGTTTGTACATGAGTGTCAGTATGTGCGTGTGTGTGTGTTTGTGTGTTTGTGAGGCCTCAAAGACTCATTTAACTTGCAACACACACACACACCCACACAGTTTAGACTGTCAGCGAATTAACTAATTGATCTCCTTTACATATATCTAAACGTATGAACTTACTATCGCCCACAGGAAGACATGGTCACGCTCTCCTGTACGGCAACGGGTGAACGTGTCTGTCTGGCCGCCGAGGGATTTGGTAATCGGCATTGTTTCCTTGAAAATATTGCCGATAAGAATGTGCCCCCCGATCTATCGCAATGTGTATTTGTTATCGAGCAAGCTCTATCCGTGCGTGCTCTACAGGAATTGGTCACAGCTGCCGGTTCGGAGACTGTAAGTAAATTTATAATTCCTAATTTTTAGATCTGCTCATTAAGTTAGATTTAACTATAGATATATTTTATATTGTGTCCAAAATTTCCAAATGTTCTCCATCCATATGCATGTTGTCACCTACTCTTCTTTATATATATTTTTGTTTATTCTCTCTCTCTCTGTTCTACACCACTTATAACTTAAAACTTTCGGTTATTTTTTTTCAAAATTTTATCCCTAAAAACCAAAATACCAAAAAAAAATTTACACACAACAGGATAGCCAAGTTGTAAGTATTATGGAACGTTTCTTCTTTCTATAAACGCGAGCTTATTTTTTTTTTTGTCTCTATTTTACACTGTTTTTGTCTATCTATCTCTCTTTCTTTCTCTCTATCTATCTAATTATTTGTCTTTCTGTAATGCTCTGATACCCAAAAATGGGTATGCAAAAGTAGTTTCTAATATGCTAGCTAAAAAGCCTTGTTCTCTGATAATCTCTGCGCAACTTTTCTTTCACTAGAAATTATACCTAATGGGTTGCAGCCTATGTTTCTATTTTAATCTATAAAACAAATATATGTAAATATATTTACATCCACCTACAACCAGTGGCGGACTAAGGGTTAAGAAATGGGTAAAAAATTCCCCCTAAAGTAGGCGATGGACAATCAGAAGTTTTGGAATGCTTAAGATGTTCAGTAGCCAAAAATATAATTCCAGCTACAAAACCTTAGTTTTCTAAAAATTAATTCTTTGCCTATTTATTGCATATTTTCGGGGGCAAATTTTCTTCATTTCATATCCTTTGATCCGCTTTTGCCTACACCTAAACCTAAACCCTACACATACATGCATATTCTAACACATTTTACTACACAAAGAACACTGTTTGCCTTAGTAGATTAGACTATACACGAGTATGTATGTACATAGTAGAGCAAATCCTACCCCACACACCCCAACGCCCAACCCACCTGTTTATTTTATTTTCTGGACAGTATTAACATATTATTTAACGCTTTAACCCAAAACAACAACTTTAGGGTAAAGGCACTGGCTCCGGTCACAGGACATTGCTATATGGCAATGCCATTTTATTAAGACATCACAATAGTGATATGGTAAGTCTTTAAAAAACCCACCTAATAGATACTTTGCGAAAAAGTTAACCAACTATTATTCCTTCTTGCTGTCTTAGTACTTGGCTTGCCTTTCGACCTCATCGTCAAATGATAAGCTATCCTTCGATGTGGGTCTACAGGAGCATAGCCAGGGTGAAGCCTGCTGGTGGACTGTCCATCCGGCAAGCAAACAGCGTTCAGAAGGTGAAAAAGTTCGTGTCGGTGATGATTTGATTTTGGTTTCGGTGGCCACAGAACGTTATCTGCATACCACCAAAGAGAATGAGCAATCGATTGTCAATGCCAGTTTCCATGTCACCCATTGGTCAGTGCAACCCTACGGCACGGGTATATCGAGAATGAAGTATGTGGGTTATGTTTTTGGCGGTGATGTTTTGCGTTTCTTTCACGGCGGCGACGAATGTCTCACCATACCGAGTACTTGGGGCAGAGAAGCGGGTCAAAAGTAAGTTTTTAGCCAAGACTAAGAAACCTTCAAACTAAAGTCCTCCCCACACCCTTGCAGCATTGTTGTCTATGAAGGCGGCGTGGTTATGGCCCAGGCTCGCTCTTTGTGGCGTCTGGAATTGGCACGTACTAAATGGACTGGTGGCTTCATCAATTGGTATCATCCTATGCGCATTCGTCACATAACCACGGGACGCTATTTGGGTGTCAACGATAGCAACGAATTGATTTTGGTAAAAAAAGAGGAGGCTTCCATAGCCACAACGACTTTCTGCCTAAGGCAGGAAAAGGATGACGAAAAGAAAGTGCTTGAGGATAAGGATTTGGAGGTCATTGGTTCACCGATTATTAAATATGGTGATACCACTGTCATAGTACAGCACTGCGAAACGAGTCTGTGGCTCAGTTATAAGAGCTATGAAACGAAAAAGAAGGGTGTGGGTAAAGTCGAAGAGAAGCAGGCCATTCTCCATGAGGAGGGTAAAATGGATGATTGTTTGGACTTTTCACGCTCTCAGGAGGAGGAATCAAAGACAGCTCGAGTCATTCGCAAATGCAGCAGCCTTTTTACACAATTTATAACGTAAGTCAAATAAGTAAATCAAATAATTGTACTCTACTTATTTTCTCTCTTCTGGTTTAGTGCATTGGAAACACTGCAATCCAATCGCCGGCATTCGATTTTCTTTCAGAAAGTCAATCTAAACGAAATGGTCATGTGTCTAGAGGATTTGATAAACTATTTCTCTCAACCAGAAGATGATATGGGTAGGTCTAGTGAAAACTTTAGACGATCCTCTCTCTTTAACTGACAATCTGTTTTTCATTAGAACATGAGGAGAAACAGAATCGTTTTCGTGCCCTGCGCAATCGTCAGGATCTCTTCCAGGAGGAGGGCGTTCTTAATCTCATTTTAGAGGCCATTGACAAGATCAATATAATCACTTCACAGGGATTTTTGGCCAGTTTTCTGGCTGGCGACGAGACTGGCCAGAGTTGGGATCTCATTTCCACATATTTGTATCAACTACTCGCCGCCATTATCAAGGGAAATCACACGAATTGTGCCCAGTTTGCCAATAGCAATCGCTTGAATTGGCTTTTTTCACGTCTTGGCTCTCAGGCTTCCAGTGAGGGTTCCGGCATGTTGGATGTACTTCATTGTGTACTTATTGACTCACCTGAAGCTCTTAATATGATGAGAGATGAGCATATTAAGGTCATTATTTCTCTATTGGAGAAACATGGAAGAGATCCCAAAGTTTTGGATGTACTTTGCTCTCTGTGTGTCGGTAATGGAGTCGCTGTGCGTTCGTCGCAAAATAATATCTGTGACTTTTTGTTGCCGGGAAAGAATCTTCTACTCCAGACACTTCTTGTGGATCATGTGGCCAGTATACGACCAAATATATTTGTGGGTCGTGTGGATGGTTCGTCCATGTATCAGAAATGGTATTTTGAGGTGACCATGGATCACATTGAGCAAACAACTCACATGATGCCACATTTGAGAATTGGTTGGGCCAATACATCCGGCTATGTGCCATATCCTGGTGGTGGCAAAAAATGGGGTGGCAACGGCGTTGGCGATGATCTCTATTCATTTGGTTTTGATGGCGCCTATCTGTGGACAGGAGGACGCAAAACTCTTGTTGTCGATGCCCTGGTTGAGGAGCCATACATACGAAAGGGCGATGTTATTGGTGTGGCCATCGATTTGGCTGTCCCCGTCATCACGTTCACTTTCAACGGCATCAAAGTGCGTGGTTGCTTCCGTGACTTTAATTTGGATGGCATGTTCTTCCCAGTGATGAGTTGCTCATCGAAACTTAGTTGCCGCTTCTTATTTGGCGGTGATCATGGTCGTCTGAAGTATGCTCCACCCATGGGATTTTCTGCTCTCGTACAGTGCCTCATGCCACATCAGATATTGAGTTTGGATCCTTGCTTTTATTTTGGCAATCTTAATAAGAATGTTTTAGCCGGTCCATGGCTAATTGAAGATGATACGGCCTTTGTGCCCAAGCCTGTAGATACCACGGGCGTTACACTGCCCAGTTCGGTGGATCAGATAAAGGAGAAACTGGCAGAGAATATACACGAAATGTGGGCTTTGAATAAAATTGAAGCTGGTTGGTCCTGGGGCGAACATCGTGATGACTATCATCGCATTCATCCATGTCTAACCCAATTTGAGAAGTTGCCAGCTGCCGAGAAGCGATATGACAATCAACTAGCTGTTCAGACATTAAAGTAAGAGAGCTTAACATGCCTCCAAATGAGTTTTATGTTAATTTAATTCCCTTCAATTCTTAGGACAATCATTTCGTTGGGTTACTATATAACCATGGATAAACCGCCAGCACGTATACGACCTGTACGCCTGCCAAATGAGATCTTTATGCAGGGCAATGGCTATAAACCCGCACCACTTGATCTTAGTGCTGTGACTCTAACACCAAAACTCGAAGAACTGGTCGATCAACTGGCCGAGAACACCCACAATTTGTGGGCACGTGAACGCATTCAACAGGGCTGGACATATGGTCTCAACGAAGACTCCGACAATCATCGTAGTCCGCATTTAGTACCTTACGGCAAGGTAGATGAAGCCATCAAGAAGGCCAATCGTGACACTGCCTCTGAAACAGTACGCACTCTATTGGTCTATGGTTATGTTTTGGATCCACCAACCGGTGAAGGCACAGAAGCCCTACTTGCCGAAGCGCAACGTTTGAAATTTGCCGCCTTCCGTACTTATCGTGTGGAGCGCAATTACGCCGTAACCTCGGGCAAATGGTATTTCGAATTTGAAGTCTTGACCGCCGGACCCATGCGTGTGGGTTGGGCACGTGCTGACTGCTATCCGGGTGCCATGTTGGGCAGTGAGGACACCAGTTGGGCATTTGATGGACATAATGTAAGTATTTCGACGCCGTCTAAATATAGGAAAATCCATCGCGGTTTCGCGGGCTCCATTGCAGCATAAAAATGTGTCAACGTATATAGAAACGGGCGCGAGTATTTCTTCCCCTCTTAGTATATAGTTTCGTGATCCAATTGAAAAACCAAAACCAAACAAAAAACAAAAACACATGAATTATAGGTAACTAAAATGCACGCCGGATCCATTGAGCACTTTGGGGTGCGTTATGAGGCTGGTGACGTTATTGGTTGTTTCATCGATGTCAAGGAGCAAACCATCAGTAAGGACTCTAGAGGCTCTGCCAAAAAAAAAAAAAAAAACAAAACACATCACAACGTTGTTATTTTTTTAATTATAATTTATTTTAATTTTAACTGATTTGATTTTCAATTTATCTACTTTAGTTTTTTTAATCGAACGCATTTTGTTTAACTCTCTTCAACTTAATTCGATTTAATTTAGCGACACACTCTCTCTCTCTTTATATATATATATATTTCTCATAATTGATCATTAATTCGTATATAATATCACACATACACACACCCACACACACACAACGACAAGAGCATAATTGTTTAATAGGCAAAACTACATCAATTTTGTAGGAAGAGAAAGTATATGGTGGCAACAGTGAATCGTTTGGTAAACAATGTGGACCCGGGGATATAGTTGGCGTATTTTTAGATCTAGCCGATCATACAATTAGTAAGAAATTTCAAATAATGCACATAAAACTTTATAAAACTTGGTGTTAACCCCCCATTTTCCCGTTTTCCTCCTGAGAACAATGAATTGTATTACCATCGTGCTTTTGATATCTACTAAATGTGTACCAAAAACCGTAACGAAATGACAACGAAAATGAAATCGAATGGAATGAACCTATCAACCATTTAGAATCCTGGCAAAAAAACCAACTACATATAATTCTCTCGTTAGACCCGCTTTTGGGGGGTGAAGGGTGAACTCAATTTGACTCATTAGTAACGCGATTTGCATTATCATTACCAGTCAGTCTTGCTTTTTAGTGAATATCCAGAAAAATCCTTTTGCTCTAACGTCCAAAATAAAATACTACAAGTCATAATATATGTATTATATTACTTTGAACACAAAACGCCTCTAATCTCTAATCGATGGACTTAGCTGAGTAGAAGGTGACACATCAGCTCATCTAATCAACCAAAAAAAACTAAATAAGCTTTTTACTTAATTCTATTATTAATACTGCCTGTTAATTTTTAAACCAAATATTTAGCATGAGACTAACCAACTAATTAGCCAACAACAAAAAAAAAAAAACAAACAAAAATTGGCTTGCTTTGTTTTTATATACCTACTAAAAATTCTAATTAACAGGCCACAATTAATACAAATTAAAAAACAATGCGCACGAATTTTTCCTAGAGAAAAAAACTAAAAACAAACTGCTTCGTTAGTACTAGAATTAGTCTTAAGATAGTATAAATATGATTTCTAATTCGCAAATTAATTAAAATAGGCTTCTCGCTTAATGGAGAACTTCTAATGGATGCTCTGGGCGGTGAGACAACCTTTGCCGAGGTCACAGCAGAGGGAGTTGGCTTTGTGCCCGCCTGTACCCTGGGCGTGGGTCAAAAGGCACGAGTTATTTATGGACAGGATGTGGACTCTTTGAAATTCTTTACCACTTGTGGTCTACAAGAGGGTTACGAACCCTTCTGTGTGTAAGTAAACGATGAGAAAAGTTAATATCTTATGCTTTAACAAATTTCCTATTACTTTAGCAACATGCGTCGTCCTGTGACCCATTGGTATACCAAGGATCAACCTATATTCGAGAATACCGAAGAGATGCCCGATTGTCGCATTGATGTCACACGCATTCCTGGCGGCGCAGATACTCCACCGCATTTAAAAATCTCACACAACACTTTCGAGACCATGGAGAAGGCCAATTGGGAGTTTTTGCGTCTATCATTGCCTGTGACCTGTATGAGTGAGTTTATAAGCGAACAGGACAAGGCCAGACGTTGGGAGGAAATCAAGATACGTCAATATCGTTTGATGCGTGAAGCTGAGGCAGCAGCGGCCCAAGCGGCACAGACCCAAAATGCTGCCCACATGGATCACATGCTGAAGGGAGGCTTCAATATGAATGATATTAAGGGTCTAACTCGCAATTTCGATGATCACACCGAAGCGGAAGCTGAGCATATGATGCGCACTAGTCCATCGAGACCGCCGAGGAAGGGTTCTCTAACACGTAACATTACCTTCGAATCGGATATGACAGCAGCCTTGGATGAAATGCAGCGATCTACATCAGTTCTCGACATGAATGGCATGGGAGAGGAGCTAGATGATAAGAAGAAACGTGGACGTAGTCCATTCAAATTCTTCTCCAAAAAATCACGCGATCAGAGTCGCGAAAAAATGGGTGGACGAAATTTGGACACATCATTGGAGCGCCGGAATACAGTGGCCCATGGCAGAAATGTGGTTAATCAACAGATGACCACAAGAACACCAACTCTAAGGTTGAATAATGTAAGTGAGAGATATAAAAGTTCTCTCCCGATTTGATTACTCTAATATTTATTTTCCAGGCCGATATCCCACCCAGTCCAGTGGCCCAGGGTCCTAAGCAGTTGAGCTCTTCAAATCTAGGACAACCACCGGTGGAATCATCGGGCAATGAGATGTTCGATGCTGAGTGTCTGAAAATGATCAATGAATACTTTTATGGTGTACGCATCTTTCCCGGTCAAGATCCCACTCATGTTTATGTGGGTTGGGTTACCACCCAATATCATTTGCATAGTCGCGATTTCAACAAGAATAAGGTGAGACGTGGCTCTGTCTACATTGAGGATGACTATGAGGTGCCCATTGAGCGTATCGATCGTCAAAGTTGTTATGTTGTTCGTGCCGATGAGCTCTTCAACGAGGTAACTCAAGATGCCTCGGGCAAAGGTGCCTCACAGGGCATGTTTGTGGGTTGCTTTGTGGATACGGCCACTGGTATCATTCGTTTCACCTGCGAGGGTAAGGATACTTCACATCGCTGGATGATGGAACCGGATACCAAATTGTTCCCAGCCATTTTTGTGGAAGCCACTAGCAAGGAAATCCTACAAATCGAACTGGGACGCACTCCAACAACTCTACCGCTGTCGGCAGCTGTTCTTCCAACAAGTGATAAGCATATTAATCCTCAATCACCACCACGTCTGAAGGTTCAATGTTTGCGTCCGCATCAATGGGCACGTGTTCCGAATTCCGCACTCCAAGTGCACGCTCTCAAACTTTCGGACATTCGCGGTTGGTCTATGCTATGTGAGGATCCTGTATCCATGTTAGCCCTGCACATACCCGAAGAAGATCGCTGCATTGATATCCTAGAGCTGATTGAAATGGATAAGCTACTCTCTTTCCATGCCCACACGTTGACCTTGTATGCCGCCTTGTGTTATCAGTCCAATTATAGGGCAGCTCATGCCTTGTGCCAGCATGTGGATCAGAAACAATTGCTCTATGCCATACGTTCAGAATATATGAGTGGTCCGCTACGACAGGGTTTCTATGACTTGCTCATAGCCTTGCATTTGGAGTCTCATGCCACTACAATGGAGGTTTGCAAGAATGAGTATATCACACCATTGGGAGTGGAACTTAAAGAGCTATATAGCGATGATGAGATGAAGCATTCTTTGCGTTCTTTGGTCACTGAGTCAGTACGTCCTCAGCTACGCATGACGGAAATCACGTGAGTTATTGCCATACAATTAGTTTTTTAGATTAGTTACAGTCGTATCCTATCCCAAGCAAAAACAATGCCGACTATTCTTTCAATCAGATCTCTCTTTCAAACTCATTTTTTTGGCCGCAAAGCTGTGTGTCTGTGTGGTGTCGATCGATAATTGTTCATTGCTCATTATATCTGTTCAAATACTCTTTCACTCCTTGCACGTACTGCATCTGCACTGATCCACCTGAATCAACCAACACAATACCTGAACCTGCACTTGCACCTGCACCACCAACAACAACAACAACTACCCGATCAGACCCCCTGTGATTGCCACATCTAGTATGCCAAGTGTTTCCAGTGAACCAATACCCAACATCGATCAGTTGTACTCCCCGAAATTCCCCTTAGAAGTAGTCAGGGAATTTGTGATGGAAGCTTTAAAAGATGCTGTGGAAATCAATCAAGTACACAATCGTGATCCAATCGGTTGGACAAATGAGAACCTATTCTTGTAAGTAGATGTGATCGATTTAGGATCATTTCACATTATTAATTAATCTAAATTCTCTTATCTCTAGACCCCTCATTAAGCTAACGGATCGTTTGCTCTTGGTTGGAGTACTCACTGATGAAGACGTACAAAAACTTTTGGTCATGGTTGATCCAGAGACATGGGATGCCACTTTTGAAAAAGGTTTGCCTAATCAGCCTCTCTTAAAGTAAATGTCATTATGTTATCTTTTTCTTAATTTTAGAGGGCAAAGATGAACATACCAAGGGATTGCTTACCATGAAAATGGCCGAGGGAGCAAAGCTTCAAATGTGCTATCTGTTGCATCATCTCTATGACACTCAATTGCGTCATCGCGTTGAAAGTATAATTGCCTTTTCTCATGATTTTGTAGGTGATCTGCAAACCGATCAGTTGCGACGTTATATCGAGATCAAACAATCCGATTTGCCTAGTGCTGTGGCAGCCAAAAAGACAAAGGAGTTCCGCTGTCCGCCCAGAGAGCAAATGAATCAAATTCTATGCTTCAAAAATTTAGAGGCAGACGATCAGGACAATTGTACATGTGGCCTTGAGTTGCGTAGTCGTTTGGGCGATTTCCATGATAGTCTAATGCAAAAGGTTTCGTTGAATGCTCTGCAAGAGCCGGATGGTACCGAAAGCACTGCGATCGAAGAAATTAAAACGGGACCCATTACAAAAATCTATAATTTCATTAACACGGTCAAGGAGTTGGAGGAGGGACCCAAAGAGGTGGAGGAGCCTGAGAAAAAGACACCCGAAGAAGTATTCCGCAAGGTGTTGATTAAAACCATTGTCAGTTGGGCCGAAGAATCACAGATTGAGAATCCCAAATTGGTGCGTGAAATGTTTAGTTTGCTCTTGCGTCAATACGATACAGTTGGTGAGCTAGTGCGGGCCCTGGAGAAGACCTATGTGATCAATAATCGTGCACGCGACGATGTGGCCGAAATGTGGGTGGGTTTGAGTCAAATACGTGCTTTGCTGCCCGTCCAAATGAGCCAGGAAGAGGAAGAACTGATGCGTAAGCGTCTCTGGAAACTAGTGAATAATGCCACATTCTTCCAACATCCCGATTTGATACGTATACTGCGTGTGCACGAGAACGTCATGGCTGTCATGATGAATACATTGGGACGTCGGGCTCAAGCCCAAAGCGATGCCCCAGCCACCCAGGCAGAAGGAGCTCTAGGTGGAGAAGGTGGTGCACCTTCCAAAGAGAAAGATACCTCCCACGAAATGGTTGTGGCCTGTTGCCGCTTCCTTTGCTACTTCTGTCGCACAGGACGACAGAATCAGAAGGCTATGTTTGATCACTTTGATTTTCTACTTGACAATGCCAATATCCTGCTGGCTCGACCAAGTTTGCGCGGCTCCACTCCACTGGATGTGGCCTATTCGAGCTTAATGGAGAACACAGAACTAGCTCTGGCACTGAGGGAACATTATCTAGAGAAAATTGCTGTTTATTTGTCACGTTGCGGTCTACAAAGCAATTCGGAGCTTGTTGAGAAAGGTTATCCCGATCTTGGCTGGGATCCTGTAGAGGGTGAAAGATATCTGGACTTTTTACGCTATTGCGTTTGGGTGAACGGCGAGAGTGTCGAGGAGAATGCCAACCTTGTCATTCGTCTTCTTATCCGTCGTCCAGAATGCTTGGGGCCGGCTCTAAGAGGAGAAGGAGAAGGTCTCTTCCGCGCCATTGTCGAAGCGAATCGCATGTCGGAGCGTATATCCGATCGTTGTAAAATGCAGGATGAGGCCGAAGGTACTATTGCAGGTCTTAATTTTACTCATCCCCTGCCCGAAAGCGAAGAGGATGAGGATTATATTGATACTGGCGCCGCCATTTTGAATTTCTATTGTACACTCGTTGATCTACTGGGCCGTTGTGCCCCCGATGCCTCCGTCATTGAGCAGGGCAAAAACGAGTCACTGAGAGCTAGAGCTATTTTGAGATCTCTGGTGCCACTGGAGGATCTGCAGGGTGTGCTCAGTTTGAAATTCACCCTAAATCAAACCGCACCCGGCGAGGAGAAACCGAAATCGGATATGCCCTCGGGCCTACTGCCAAATAATAAGCAGAGTATTGTATTATTCCTGGAACGTGTGTATGGCATCGAGCAGCAGGATCTCTTCTATCGCCTACTGGAAGACGCCTTTCTGCCCGATCTGCGCACGGCAACCATATTGGACAAGAGTGATGGCAGTGAAAGTGACATGGCATTAGCCATGAATCGTTACATAGGCAATTCGATTTTGCCATTGTTAATTAAGCACTCAAAATTCTATAATGAGGCTGAAAACTATGCCAGTCTACTGGATGCCACACTGCACACGGTCTATAGACTATCAAAGAACCGTATGCTAACCAAGGGTCAACGCGAGGCCGTATCCGATTTCCTAGTGGCGCTGACCTCCCAAATGCAACCTGCCATGCTGCTGAAGCTGCTGCGCAAGTTGACTGTGGATGTGTCCAAGCTATCTGAATATACGACAGTGGCGCTCAGGGTAAGGTCCCCTATTAAAATCTCTCTGACAAATCAAGTATTAATGTTTATCATTTTTTTGTTTAGCTACTCACACTGCACTTCGATCGCTGTGCCAAGTACTATGGCTCAACTCAAGGCCAAGGCTCCTATGGGGCATCCTCTGATGAGGAGAAACGTCTGACTATGTTGCTGTTCTCCAACATTTTTGACTCGCTCAGCAATATGGACTACGATCCGGAACTGTTCGGTAAAGCCCTTCCATGCCTTATCGCCATTGGCTGTGCCCTGCCACCCGATTATAGTTTGTCTAAGAATACGGATGAAGATTATTATGGCCGTCAAATGGGTGCACCCGATCAACCGCAATATGTACCCAACCCTATCGATACCAACAATGTGCATCTCGACAACGATCTGAATTCGTTGGTGCAAAAGTTCAGCGAACATTATCACGATGCCTGGGCTAGTCGCCGCTTGGAAGGTAGCTGGACGTATGGTGAAGTTCGTTCGGATGCGGAACGTAAACATCCCCGCCTTAAGCCCTACAATATGCTAAGTGAATATGTACGTAAGCCAACCAAATCAAATCAAATCATCATTGGGTTTACTTCATCAAATAGGACTCAACACTCTTTATATTGAAATTTCCAATTACTTAAATTTACTTTTCTATGATTGCTAGGAAAGGGAACGTTATCGTGATCCAGTAAGGGAATGCCTGAAGGGTCTATTAGCCATTGGCTGGACGGTGGAGCATTCCGAAGTGGATGTACCACTCAATCATCGTGGCTCGACGCGTCGTCAATCCAAGCCTCAAATTGTATGTATACCCCCAAAAGAACTACTAACCTGAACAATACTTTGAAAAACATTTTCTCTAACGCTTTCCTCTTGACCACACAAATGCCCGCCCGCCCTATCGAAATTGAAATTGGAAAACCTTCTCCTAAAACAATTGGCTCATCCAATCCGAACGAATTTACCTACGCCTACGCCATCTACGCCTATGCCCTTTTATCCTACGCTATTCTCCGGGGCTTAACTACCATAGCATGATTTTCAGAACGAGGGCAGTCCCTTCAACTATAATCCCCATCCAGTGGATATGAGCAATTTGACCCTCAGTAGGGAAATGCAAAATATGGCTGAACGTTTGGCAGAGAATTCCCATGATATTTGGGCCAAGAAAAAGAACGAGGAACTCAATGGTTGCGGTGGTGTGATACATCCACAATTGGTGCCTTATGACTTGCTGACCGATAAGGAAAAGAAAAAGGATCGTGAGCGTTCACAGGAGTTCCTTAAATATATGCAATATCAGGGTTACAAGTTGCACAAGTAAATACACAATTGATTTCATTTTTGATTTCATTAATTGAAAATTACATTTTTTTTCCTTAGGCCCTCAAAGGGTGGAGTTGTTGAGGGTGAAGGTGGCGTTACCCAAGCTGCCGTTGAACTGAGATTCTCTTATTCGCTGTTGGAGAAACTTATTCAATATCTTGATCGTGCCACTATTAACATGAAATTGCTGAAACCTTCGACCACATTCAGTCGTCGCACATCATTTAAGACTGCTTCGCGGGATATTAAATTCTTCTCGAAGGTCGTTCTGCCGCTGATGGAGAAATATTTCTCAACGCATCGTAATTATTTCATAGCCATTGCCACGGCCACTAACAACATCGGAGCAGCCTCACTAAAGGAGAAGGAAATGGTTGCATCGATATTCTGTAAGTTGGCCGCCTTGTTGCGCAATCGTTTGAGTGCTTTTGGTCCGGATGTCCGTATCACAGTGCGTTGTCTGCAAGTGCTGGTCAAGGGCATCGATGCCAAGACTTTGACCAAAAATTGTCCAGAATTTATACGCACCTCTATGCTGACATTCTTCAATCAGACATCCGATGATCTGGGTAATACCATATTGAATTTACAAGATGGCAAATATAGTCATTTACGTGGCACTCATCTGAAGACTTCCACTTCATTGGGCTATGTCAATCAGGTGGTTCTACCGGTGCTTACGGCAATGTTTGATCATTTGGCTGCCTGTGATTATGGCAGTGATTTGCTGTTGGATGAAATTCAAGTGGCTTCATATAAAATTCTAGCTGCTCTCTATCATTTGGGCACAGATGCCACTCTTACCCATGATCGCAAGTACTTGAAGACAGAGATTGAACGTCATAGGCCAGCTTTGGGTTCTTGTCTGGGCGCCTATAGCTCTTGCTTCCCTGTGGCCTATTTGGAGCCACATCTCAATAAGCATAATCAGTACTCGCTGCTCAATCGTATTGCTGATCATTCACTGGAGGCTCAGGATATTATGGTGAAAATGGAGAGCTGTATGCCCAATTTGGAGACCATTCTGAGTGAAGTGGATCAGTTTGTGGAGTCAGATAAGACCTATAATGATGCTCCGCATATTATTGATGTTATTTTGCCTTTGCTGTGCGCTTACTTGCCTTTCTGGTGGTCCCAGGGTCCGGATAATGTTAGTCCCACTAGTGGTAATCATGTGACCATGGTCACAGCCGATCACATGAATCCTTTGCTAAGGAATGTCCTGAAAATGATCAAAAAGAACATTGGCAACGATAATGCACCCTGGATGACACGCATTGCTGCCTATACCCAGCAGATTATTATCAATACCTCAGAGGAGTTGCTTAAGGATCCATTCCTCCCACTGGCAGAGCGTGTCAAGAAACGTACTGAGAATATGCTACACAAGGAGGACAGTATGCGCGGCTTTATTAAATCGGCCACCGATGATACTTCTCAAGTGGAAACACAGCTTCAAGAGGATTGGAATCTTTTAGTACGCGATATATACTCGTTCTATCCCTTGCTCATCAAATACGTAGATTTGCAGCGTAATCATTGGCTTAAAGACAATATTCCCGAGGCCGAAGAGCTGTACAATCATGTGGCGGAAATTTTCAATATTTGGTCCAAGAGTCAATACTTCCTCAAGGAGGAGCAAAACTTTATTTCGGCCAATGAAATTGATAATATGGCTCTCATAATGCCCACGGCCACACGTCGTTCGGCCATTTCTGAGGGAGTTCCCGCCGTGGGCGGCAAGGTGAAGAAAAAGAAGAAGAATCGCGACAAGAAACGTGACAAGGACAAGGAAGTGCAGGCTAGTCTTATGGTTGCCTGCCTCAAACGTCTTCTGCCCGTGGGACTTAATCTATTTGCTGGCCGAGAACAGGAATTGGTTCAACATTGCAAGGATCGTTATTTGAAAAAAATGACCGAATACGATGTCATTGAATTTGCACGTATGCAATTAACTTTGCCCGATAAACTTGATCCCTCCGATGAGATGTCATGGCAGCATTATCTATACTCGAAACTTGGCAAAACCGAAGAACCAGTGGATGAGCAGGCCCTGGAGAAGGCAAATGCCAATTCAAATGAAAAGGGTAAAGACAAGACACAGGAAACTGTGGATCGTATTGTGGCCATGGCAAAGGTTCTCTTTGGCTTGCATATGGTGAGTTTAAGTAATCAAGACCCAATTTAAAGATTTTATATGTCATCTATTCAAGTGTTTTTTTTTAACTTTATTATTCACATACATACATATTTAATGATTTTTTTCTTTTTCCTTTCTTAAAAAAAAAAAACATCTCATCTTACCAACAACTACAAACAAACAACAACTGCAACAAATACGAAAAAACTCTATAACTATCCTTGAAAAAAAAACCAAACGGCATACTCCATTTATATAACTCTCTGAAACTCCATCAATATCTATCTCTCTTGCCGATGCTGACCATCTGAAAAAAAACCAAAAATCGATAACCCATTTACAGATCGACCATCCACAACAGCAGAGCAAAAATGTCTACAGGAGCGTTGTATCGATACAAAGGAAACGTGCAGTTATCGCATGTTTCCGCCAAACATCGTTACATTCTCTACCCAGGTTATTACCAACAGAAATAGATTACTAACTTTCTCTGTCTTTCGAGACAACAAGATTATTTTCAATCGTTTGACTTGAAAGAAAGACCTAACACCACAAAAAATATTACTTTTAATTTATTTACTTATCTAATCTATTTTGTTTATGTCTTCATCTTCTATCATCCTGTTTTATATGTCTCTAATAACTAATATCGAATCATCATTTTTGCCACCTGTACAAACTACTGTATCGAACGTAGTCGAATTCTAAAACAAATATCATATATCTTTTTTGTTTTTTGTATATTTTCTTGATGATCTCTTGCTTGCGCTTGCTCGCCTCGCCTTGCTCCAAAACCAAAAACCAAAACCGAAAAAAAAACAAAATCCAAAATAATATTTTAGGCAGCCGCCGGCAAGAACAGAACAAAACGTTGGAGTTCCAAAATTTCGGTGGCACGTCGCCAGGCAGTTATATCAAGCTTACGCGCCAAGCATCTATATCGCATGAGCAGGTGGTAGCCAAACATTAACATTCAACATTACTCATATTTTTAATACAAAAAAAATTAAAATTGCCAAATGTTTTTATTTATTTGTTCAACTACTTTTTGTACTCATCAAAAATATCCTTGCAGAGAGGTTTCTTTCAAGAATCAAACAAGGACAGCAAATCTGTTCTTTAATAGCTCTATACCCCTATACTTTTTTGGGTTAATTTTACAACCCTGGCCTAAAAACATTTTGAATAGTTTTAGAAGCTAATATTTACTCTAATTTTAAAGCTATCATCTATTGTCATGATATTATTTAGAGGAGATTTTGTTACAAAGCCCCAAAAAAAAAAAACAGATCTTGGGATAGATTTTCTTTTTAAAAACATTTCAAAACATTTTATTTTAAAATCCCACCTAGAGTGCCAATTGTTCGAATACCGGCTTTGTTTATTGGTTTTAAGAAAGATATAAGTTTAATACTCTCATTCTAAGTCTAGTCTACGTCAGTTGTCTTAATTGTCCAATCATAAAGGCAATTGAACAACGAAGATCCATTTTTGGATCCCCACTTGTCAGGCTTAAGTCCCCAAAGTTGCAAGTACTTGCAGAAAATGATAATAATAAATAATTAGGTTGATGGTTTATAATTGTATCCTGTTATAAACTACTGGGTGACTAGCCTATTTTTTCGAAATTTTACTTTATACTGTAATATTATAATAATGTTTTAATGACTTCATCAAATTTGTAGAATTTTTTGTCAATAACAGTCGTATGGCTATTTAATGTTTCTTCATCTAAGGTGAATCAAGATTAAAAGATATGAAAAATTTAAAGGGGTCTGTCCAGGGGTTTGATCACTTATTGAGTACAATAGTGGTCCATAATAAGATGATTCCAAAGTAACTTTGATTCTTCTGTATGCATACAATAAAAAAAATGGGAAAAATAAAAAAAAAAATTTTGACATTTCGAATATTTTTTTTAGAAATTAAATAGTTAAAAATAAAAAGCTGAAAGAGCAGAAAACAATAAGACCAAATCCTCGATGTTTATAAACTCACTTACTCCAAAGTCCTGGATAGTATCGCGGGATTAATTATAGTCGCTCCACATTTGCAAGGATATTTTCATTGATTCGGCTGATTCCGATGCTATTTTTATTTAAATATTAATTCAAAACTAACTGAAAAGAACTAAAAGCACGCTGCCTAAAAATGTTGTGTGTGATTTTTCTTTAATACTCTTTAATTTATGAATTTGACTTTGAAACTTATATATGTGGTTATGCTCCCCCCATCCCATGCAGACATCGGGCTTGCAATATCTTTGCTCGCAGTTACTATGAACAATGGCTGCAAGAGGAGAATGTGGGTCAAGAGGTCATGGTTGAGGATCTAACACAAACATTCGAAGAATCTGAGAAATCCAAAAAGGATGAAGAGGAGACCGATGGCAAACCTGATCCATTGACCCAATTGGTTACAACATTCTGTCGCGGTGCCATGACCGAACGCAGTGGAGCACTTCAAGAAGATTTGCTGTATATGTCCTATGCTCAGATAGCTGCCAAATCCTGTGGCGAAGAGGAAGAGGAAGGCGGTGATGAGGAGGGCGGTGAGGGTGGCGGTGGCGAAGAGGGCGAAGGCACCAGTATCCATGTAAGTGGGCAGAACTCTAACCAAAACTAAACAATTTGAATTTAATACTTCCCAAAATATAATCCAAAATGCTAACTAACCAAAATAAAATAAAAAGTGTCGCATATCCAGACTAATGGTAATTCATAAAAAGAGTTTTCTTAATTAATTCCAATTTTTAATGTACTGAATTTTACTTCCCATCCCCCCCTTGTAGGAACAAGAGATGGAGAAGCAAAAGCTATTATTCCATCAGGCTCGTCTTTCGAACCGCGGCGTTGCCGAAATGGTGCTGTTGCACATTTCCGCCTCCAAAGGTATACCTTCGGAGATGGTAATGACAACACTCAATCTCGGCATTGCCATTCTACGTGGCGGTAACATTGACATCCAAATGGGTATGTTAAATCATCTGAAAGAAAAGAAGGATGTAGGTTTCTTTACCTCAATTGCTGGGCTAATGAATTCGTGCAGTGTCCTGGATTTGGATGCCTTTGAGCGTAACACCAAAGCAGAGGGTAAGTCATATTAGATCCTAGTCCATCCTCTGTAGCTTTTTGAGCTTTTCTCCTGCCCAATTTTTTTTTATTGTTGGCATTTTCCTCCTCCTTTTACCCTGCCATGCCAAACCTCTTCATTTTCTCTAAGTTCAATTATTGATTTGTCTTCCCAAAACCAAAAAAAAAAACAAAATAAATTTGATTTGAACTCGCATGACCCATCCACCCGATCCTGTGTATGTATCCCGCTATTGTTGTAAAAAACCCCCCCGAAAAAACCATACAAAAGAGTATATTCCGAGTGCGGGTGCAGGTCTTGGTGTGGGCTCCGAGGGAGCAGCAGGCGAGAAGAATATGCACGATGCCGAATTCACTTGTGCCCTGTTCCGGTTCATTCAACTAACCAGTGAAGGCCATAATTTGGGTAAGTAATACATATGGAAATCCCATGACAAACCTCTTCTAAATCTGTCTTTCTTTTTCCAGAATGGCAAAACTATTTGCGTACTCAGGCGGGTAATACCACCACGGTCAATGTGGTCATCAGCACTGTGGATTATTTGCTGCGTCTTCAGGAATCCATTATGGACTTCTATTGGCATTATTCTAGCAAAGAGATCATTGATCCTGCCGGCAAGGCTAATTTCTTCAAGGCCATTGGTGTGGCCAGTCAAGTCTTCAATACACTCACTGAGGTCATTCAGGGTCCTTGTACACTCAATCAACAGGCTTTGGCCCACTCTAGGTTATGGGATGCTGTGGGAGGTTTTCTATTCCTTTTCTCTCACATGCAGGATAAACTATCAAAACATTCAAGTCAGGTGGACTTGCTGAAGGAGCTGCTGAATTTGCAAAAGGACATGATAACCATGATGCTCTCCATGTTGGAGGGTAATGTGGTTAATGGTATGGACTTAAAGAATCTCAGTGAGCATATGAAATGTATTTACATGTAATTATCTTTTCCAGGAACCATTGGTAAACAGATGGTGGACACTCTAGTCGAATCGGCCTCAAATGTTGAGCTTATTCTCAAGTATTTCGACATGTTCCTTAAGCTGGCTGATTTGATAGAATCACCAAGTTTCCATGAGATTGATATGAAAAACGAAGGCTGGGTTACACCTAAAGATTTTCGTGAGAAAATGGAACAATCCAAGAACTACACACCGTGAGTTTCATATGAAAATCTTAAGGGAAAATCAATCCTTAACTCCATCTCTCTATTTACAGGGAAGAAATGGATTTCCTTTTGGCTTGTTGCGAACGCAATCACGAGGGCAAAATCGACTATCGAGCCTTTGTGGAACGTTTCCATGAACCATCAAAGGAGATTGGTTTCAACTTGGCTGTGCTGCTCACCAATCTCAGCGAACATATGCCCAATGAGCCGCGTTTGGCACGTTTCTTGGAGACGGCCGGTTCCGTTTTGAACTATTTCGAACCCTTCCTGGGTCGCATTGAAATTCTGGGTAGCTCGAAACGTATTGAGCGTGTCTACTTTGAGATCAAGGACTCGAATATTGAACAATGGGAGAAACCTCAGATTCGTGAGTCAAAACGTGCCTTCTTCTATTCAATTGTCACCGAGGGTGGCGATAAGGAGAAACTCGAAGCTTTTGTCAATTTCTGTGAGGATGCCATCTTTGAGATGACTCATGCCTCTGGCCTGATGGCCTCCGATGATGGCGGCGGTAATGTTAAACGTGATACGGCCTACAGTTCCTACATGAGTGAAGAGGAGGAGGAGAGGGCTGCCAGGGATCCGATACGACGAACGATTACGGCGGTAAAGGAAGGTCTGAAATTCGGTGTCCATATGCTCAGTCCTTCGAATATCAAACACCAAATTGGCGTGATGCAGACCAAATCCATACCCGAACTGATTGTTGGCTTCTTTAAGATAATCTTCTATATGTTCTATTACACCGGCTATGCGCACTTCTGTGTGGTGCGCTATATCTTTGGCATACTCTTGAATCTGATGCGTGGTCCTGCTCCCGAGCAGGAGGAAGAACCAGTGGTGGAGGAGGAAACATTTGGCAGAGCCTTACCGCCCCTGCCGCTGGAGGAGCCACCTGGGACGGTACAGGCATTTGGTTTGGATATCAACAAAGAGGAAAATGGCATGTATAAGGTTGTTGTTCATGAATCTCCAGCAAATTCATCGATGGAAGAGGGTGGTGAATCTAGTCCCGAAGATGGTACTGCTCCAGGTGGTGCTGAGGGTCTCGAGGGTGGTGAACCGCATCAGGAACCCATTTCAATAGTCGATCTTTTGGGTGGTGAAGCAGCCAAAAAGGCTGCCCAAGAGCGTCAGGAGGCTCAGAAGGCACAAGAAGCGGCTATGGCATCGATTGAAGCGGAGGCCAAGAAATCCTCTGCTGCCCCCCAGGAGACTCCAGCTGTTCATCAAATTGATTTCTCGCAGTACACACATCGCGCTGTCAGCTTCTTGGCCAGAAATTTCTACAATCTGAAATATGTGGCCTTGGTCTTGGCTTTTAGCATTAATTTCATGCTGCTCTTCTATAAGGTAACCTCATTTGCAGAAGAATCTGAAGGCTCCGCCGAGGAGGAACTCATCTTGGGCTCTGGTTCGGGAGCGGGTGTTGATCTAGGCGGCGGTTCTGGTGGCGGTGGTCTAGGCTCTGGCGATGGAGGATCTGGCGATGGCGAAGATATGGACGATGATATACCCGAACTTGTGCACGTCGACGAGGACTTTTTCTACATGGAACATGTACTCCGTATGGCAGCTATGTTACACTCTCTCGTCTCGTTGGCCATGCTGATTGCCTACTATCACCTCAAAGTGCCATTGGCCATTTTCAAGCGTGAAAAGGAAATTGCACGTCGCTTGGAATTCGATGGTCTTTTCATTGCCGAACAGCCGGAAGATGATGATTTTAAATCCCATTGGGATAAGCTAGTCATTTCGGCCAAAAGTTTCCCCGTCAACTATTGGGATAAGTTTGTCAAGAAGAAGGTGCGACAAAAGTACAGTGAGACCTATGACTTTGATTCCATATCCAATCTACTGGGCATGGAGAAAACAGCCTTTGCCGCCCAGGAGAGCGAAGAGACAGGCATATTTAGATACATCATGAACGTGGATTGGCGCTATCAGTTGTGGAAGGCGGGTGTTACCTTTACGGATAATGCTTTCCTCTATTCGCTGTGGTACTTCAGTTTCTCTGTAATGGGTAATTTCAATAATTTCTTCTTTGCCGCCCATTTGCTTGATGTGGCCGTTGGATTCAAGACATTGCGTACGATTTTGCAGTCCGTAACACACAATGGCAAACAATTGGTTCTCACGGTGATGCTCCTGACTATTATAGTGTACATCTATACCGTGGTGGCCTTTAATTTCTTCCGTAAATTCTATATACAGGAAGAGGATGAGGAGGTTGATAAGAAATGTCATGACATGTTGACCTGTTTTGTCTTCCATTTGTACAAGGGTGTACGAGCTGGTGGAGGTATTGGTGATGAGATCGGTGATCCCGATGGCGATGACTATGAAGTGTATCGCATCATTTTCGATATTACCTTCTTCTTCTTTGTCATCATTATCCTGTTGGCCATTATCCAGGGTTTGATTATCGACGCTTTCGGTGAGCTGCGTGATCAATTGGAATCGGTCAAAGATAATATGGAATCGAATTGTTTCATATGTGGTATGGGTAAAGATTTCTTTGATATAGTACCGCATGGTTTCGATACGCATGTCCAGAAAGAGCATAATCTGGCCAATTACATGTTCTTCCTGATGCATTTGATCAATAAACCGGATACTGAATATACCGGTCAGGAGACATATGTATGGAATATGTATCAACAACGAAGTTGGGACTTCTTCCCTGTGGGTGATTGTTTCCGTAAGCAATATGAAGATGAATTATCTGGCGGCGGTGGCGGTGGTTAAGTCCAAAAAAATAACCTAAAGCAAATTACTGGGCACAAAATACATACAATCTATTACTTTATATACATACATAAATATATATATATTTTCATACTTGTAGTAGAGAAATATATATATAGTACACGTGACGAGAAAATTTTTTAAAAAATCATCTTGAATATTTTACCTAGTCTCAATCGTAATTTAAGTATCTTTTCCAAACAAACAAAAAACTATGATGATGACGATTCTAGCACGTATAACAATCAAAATGTTCTTAACTCATTTTAAATAAATAAAAATCTATTCATTTTTAACGAAATATCGCTGGGTTATTTTTTTTTTTTTGGTTTCTCTTTTTATTAATATGATTTTCTTTTAAGATGGACATTTAGAGTTTCTTGTGCGCAAAACATTCTTAGACATTTATACTATGTATATTCGAATAGAGTTATACTCTTGCATTTCCTAAGCACAAACAACAACAAAATTTAATTTACAAATTAAACAAATCATCACATAATTCTTTTCTTTATCGTCTTAATTATTTATATACTTAAAGTACAAGTTTTGAGTTTTTATAAAAAATCACAGCTACATGTCAACAAATTTGCTATCTACTTGATCGAAAAAACAAAAAAAAAAATAACAGAAAACTTAAAAAAAAAATAACAGACAACCGTAAAGAAGAAAATTTAATTGAACCGACTGGACATTTTTATGCAGAGTTTGTAATTAAACATACAAACATCAATGAATTACTTGTATTTGTATATAAGTTACAATGGTGGCCACAAATTTAAGACTTTTACATTTCTAGGCTTCAATTTGTTTAGTAATTTGTTAGTTATCGTACTCAGATTATGAACCATAAATGTTGTGATCTTAGTTTTAGCCGCTTTGAACAATAAATTCACCTTTGCAGCTGGACAAATATTAAAGACGTTATTGTTAATCTTTAATATTAACTCTTGGAAGAAGTTGTAGATTTATCAAAACTAAGATAAACTACATACTATAAATATTTAATTTAGCCCCAACATTCGATTTGGGACCAATTGAAATTCTAAATTATGTTTGTAATTTGTTGGTTTTTTTTGAGTGAGGACGTATTACGACAAAAATTTATAACAAAAGTACTTTTTTTTCTTGAACTAGGAAAGAAAGTGAATTGAATTCCCCGTTTAATGATATATATGATATTTAAAAATATAAACGTCTTAAACTGGTGTCCGCCATTGTATATGTAAGTGTATATAAAGCTACATATGTATATATTAAGTAAGTATGCACATTAGGTTGAGCCTAAAAAACAGGAAATTTCGAAAATTAAGCAAGCCTTAAGAATCGCCCTAAATATCTCCAGACTTAAAAAATCTTTTTGGTACACTTGAGGGTGCCAATAATAACAAAGGAGAAAAACGTAAATATTTTACACACATTAAAATTGTTGTAATTTTCAATAAGCAAAATGGATTTTTAAGGCTCAAACATTCAACGCTTTTTAAAATTAAAAAAAAAAAAACAAGACCCTAACCCACTCAAGATTGCAAAATTCCAGATTTTTTAGGCTGCAATCTAATCTGCACAGGTTATCTTAAGATATTTATCAAAGAAACAATAGCCTCTTCTTTAACTATTTTCTGGACTAGCGAAAATTGTACAATTGAAAATAATATAAAACGAATACAACAAAAATTGCAGCAAAATATCAGTAATCTAAACGTTTCTTTAGCCTAAAGAATTCGGCATTATCAATGCTAGTTAGATTATCCATATTCAAATGCCGCAAAGTACGTACACCCGACAAACGTTCCTCGATATCCGTGTACATGCGACGACAACGATAAATGGACAGAGTCTGAAGACACGAGCAATTAACTATAATGGCATCGAGAGTATGCTCCGTCAACTGGCTACAGCCAGTGATATGCAAGGCTCGTAGACGTCGCAATTTACTAGTTACCACTTGAATGGTCTTATCATTGATATTATAACAATCGGATAGATCTAATTCCTCAATGGATGGACAATTGGAGGCGAGAGCCTCCATGCCAAGGAGTGATATTTGCTGACAATTTGAGAGTTGCAAACGTCGTAGCTCAATATGCTTGAGACCATATTTCAGAGAGACATCACTGATTTTATTACAGCCACGGAGATTGAGTGATTGCAGACCACGCAACTGTTGTATATTATGACCCTCAAAGTCCTCCTCATTGATTAGATTCATTTCATAGGCGGCAAACATGGCTTGTTTGCGTCGAGCATCGCGTACTATTTCCTCCTCGGCTTTGCTGCGTAAAGAGATCTTTACAGATCTTTCAGGTGAACCGCGGAAACTATCACGTTCCGCCAGTGTATGACTATACGGTGGGTAGAAATTCTCCATGGAAGAGTTTTCTGTACGATTTAATTCCAATTTGGCTATATTTATGCCCGTTAGGGCCACATCTGTAATCTGTAAGAAGATGAAGATAGAAACTAATCTCTAGAGAGAGTAAAAGTTACTTACTCTACAACAATTTTCCAGTGAAAGTTCGCGTAACCAACGCAATTGGCCAATCACAAATTGTATAGCCTCATCGGTGACTCCATTGATGCAATGACTCAAGTGCAGAATGCGTAGAGAACGCAAATTACTCGCTATGGACTTGATGCACTCTTCACAGATTTGCAAATATGATACATTAAGCTCCACAAGGATACTGTTCTCTTCACGGGCCACTCCTTCGGTTATGCCACTGCTGGTGATGCCATTACAACTGGATATATCCAGAGATTTAAGATTTTTTAATCTATATAAATGAGCTGCTCCGGCATTCGTTATGCCCGCACAATTGCTGATCTTCAAGTGTGTCAATTGGGTATTGGTTTGTACTATGATGGCTAAATTTTCATCATTTAGACACACTGTGCCAGATAAATCCAATATACTCAATTCCGGTTGACTGGCCAAGAATGAACGAATTGTGTTGGCATTTAATTGCCTGCAACCGGCCAGATATAGACTCTCAAGTTTTAGATTCAATTCAATCACCTCCAACAGACTCTGACCAATCAGAGTCTGACTGAAATCCAGGGAGCGTAGAGTTCTCCTCTGTTGTGTGAGAATATTTAGTATATACTTAAACGTAAGCACTGATTCACTGGGACCAGATGAAGCTTCATTCGGATAGAAACGTCTATGGATGGCATTGTGAAAGGCAATCTGACAACCGGACATATTTATAACCTCTAGCGAGGGCATGAATGAGGTCAGACGCAACAAAATGGCATCGGTGAGGTATTGATTCTCGCATAGGGTCAACTCCTTAATGCCAGACAAATGGGCAGCCAATTCACAGATGCCATTAGTTTGACTATCCAGAAAATTGGCCGACATGAACAGGGGCAGGCAACGTTTCACCGAAAGCACTTTTAGGTGGGGCAGTAGACGTAAAATGCCATATAATTGTTTATCACTCAAGTCCACATTATCGAGAGCCAAACTTTGAGCTGTCCGTCCAATGAATGTCATCAACTCCTGCACTTGTCCCAAGGTAACATCTTCAAAAACGAAATGACGAAAATATCTCTCAGAGCGCATTAAATCCACAGCCGGACTATGTTGATCGGATAGCACACATTTGGAGAAACAGACACGGGTACGGCCCTTGAATTCACTTTGATCCAGGGCACAGTGCCAACGCTGACAGGTGGCACCGCCAGCCAAAAGATCCGTGAAGCCCAAATAACTAAAAATTTTCGATATAATCTGCAATTGAAAAATTATAGTGTCTTGTCAGCTGACTTGTGACCAAAAATAGATATAGATACAGATATATATGTACATATGTATGTACATTCTCGATTTGAGTATGTGTGTGGGTCTGGGACAGAATGGGTCACGCGAAATGAGTTGATTGATACATGTACATACATACATATATACATACATATGCATGTATGCATGTATATAACTTACCTCTAGGGGTAATTCATCAAAACCCGATTGCGAGTGTTCAAAGGAAGACATTCTTCTTGGCTATCTATGTATGTATGGGTGGTGCGTGGGCGAATTGTTATTTTTGGTAGCTGGCGTTGACCCCTAGATTCCGGGCAGACGTTAACTAGCCCGTCCGTTTGTTTTTTCTAATTTCTCTACAAATTTGCCCTTTGTTGTTGTCGTTGCAGTTGTTTATTTACTGTTGTATTTTACATATTTCGTTTTGGTTGTTAGATGTTTGGTGTATTTGTGAAATCCAAATGTTTATCATCGAAGGTGTTAACTTTATCTTTGTATATTTTGTATATATTTAATGGTATATTCAATGTTTATGGCTTTTTTTATCACGTGAAATTAGCGCGGTTATTCCCTGGTCGCCGTTTGTTTGTGGCTATCTCAGTTATAAATGCGACAGGCTTAGAGGCCTAGCTTGTACCTGTATGCGTATACTTAATTTTCCGTCTGAATAAAATTCACCACATTTCAAAAACTCCCCACAAATCAGCTGTTACAATGTTGTCCTAGCTAACAAATAGATGGCGTCACTGAGAATTTTTAATGGCGAAGTGCTAAGGTTCAGTAAAAGTGCTAAGGGTCTGAGTCATTCATCGACGGGGCGAATTTTTGCAAAAGCTAAGGCGAATTCCATTGACGGTGACGGTGACATCAGATATCCAACAAGATTTTTGTTTTTTGTAATAATTTGTGTATAATACCAAAACAATGGCTGATCCCAAGTTCCAAAACCTACCAGGAATAGTAAGTGCAATTATTATTATTGTTTATAATAAATGTATTCAAAAGCAAATTATGTGTTTACTTTTAGGCTTATGACCAACCTGATGTGTATGAGACACCCGATGAGCCCGAAGGTGAAAACACATCGGACTTCTATGATGAGGAACCGGAGAATGAAGCAATTGAAAGATTGCACATCTCGGCGAATGTTGCACACAAACGTTTCAGTGGAGCCACTTTGGAGGGAAGTGTTGATTTCTCGGAAAGCATTGGGCGACGCATCGGCAGAGGCTATGATATGCGTGGCAGTTGCGACTATGTACTTATGGGCCAAGGTGAAAAGGAGACACCTGTGCAGAAATGTCAACGCTTGCAGATCGAGATGAATGAACTACTTAATGAAGTGGCCGCCCTGCAAGTAGATCGCAAAATTGCCGACGAGGAGAAACAATCCTATGATGCAGTGGCCACGGTCATTAGTACAGCAAAGAAAGTGCTGGAATCTCTGAAGCTTGAGCAAGTGCTGGGCAAAGAACAGGTTCCCAATAGCAAACAAGTGAAGGCCCTCATTAGCCAGGTAGAGGAGTTCAAGCAATCCGGTGTCTTGACTGCCATTCCCACACCTGGAACCGATTTTGCAGCCACAGCTCGTGTAGCAAGTCTTGAGCAGCGTCTATACCAACTGGAAAAGGCTGTGGGTGCTCAGCCAGAGAAATTAAGTCGTCTGACCTCTGTTACCAACACCTCAAACGTTCTGGAAGCAGTGCGTCAATTAAGCACAAAAGCCGCTCTCCTTCAACCCGAAAAACTCGATGCTATAGAACAACGTCTATCCACGCTAACTGGCAAAATGGATGCCATTGCTGAAAAATCCAGTGGCAGTGCCCAGGATGCTAAGCGTGACCAGAAGATCGTTGAACTCTATGATATAGCCAAGAGGACAGAGCCTGTCGTTGAGATATTACCACAAGTAATTGAACGTATGCAGGCCCTGGAGGCCCTACACAAATATGGTAAGACAAATATATTATCCCATAGCTTATTAATATTCAATTAAATTACTTTTTTTTAGCAAACAATTTCGCAATGATCATAGCTGAAATTGAACAGAAGCAGGGTACCATTACCACGAGTCTGGTTAATAATAAAGAACTACTTCATTCGGTCCAGGAAACATTCGCCCAAAATCTCGAGACGATTAACAGCAAGGTGGCCAAGGTGGAGCAACGTGTAACTGCAGTTACGGCAGCTAAATAGTCATCCAATGCTCAGCATATATTACATACCAACATTTATTATATTAAAAACCAGAATTAATTATTATTTATATATTAATTGTAACTGAATTAAAAAAGACGGTGAATTTAATTTTATTGTTTACTTTTACTAACAGGTTTGCATCATCTGCGAGCTCTGTTAATTTAACGCCCTGTTAACATAATTACAGCGAATTCATCTATGAGTGGCGAATTCGGTTATGTTTTTTGTTATTGGCGAGCGGTCCAGAAATTTAATTGTGTTTAAGAAAAATAATTAAAATACTAAATAATTAAAGTTTTGTTTTCGCCCAGGAGTAGAACAGAGGATTTACTAGCTTGTGTAAGTTCAAAGATTGACAAAAAGATCCCCCCACCGGTCGGACTACAGTACTTAGAATTGCACTAAGAAAAAGAAGAGAAAAAAAAAACTGATGACGGGGCGCGATCCAATTGGACGTACATATGTGATATGACATACTTTTATGTAGAAGAGGTGGAGAAGGTGGGCAACGATATTTCAATTAAATTGACTCTTCTTGCAAATTGTAGGCATCATCATGAAGATCAAGGAATTGCAAAAGACAGTGAACATTGCCTGGTCGCCGGCCAAGCACGAGCAAATTCTTTTAGCTGCCGGCACAGCGGCTCAACAGTTTGATTCCAATGCCAGCTCAACACTCGAAGTCTATTCACCCAATTTTAGTGATGCCACCTACGAACTGGAGCTAAAGGGCAGTGTGCCCAGTCAGTATAAGTGAGTTCCGGATGGAGTTCTTGACGGGATTGGATATAATTAATTTGGCTTTATTTGCAGATTCCAAAAGGTAATTTGGAGTCCAACTGGTGGATCGAATGGTCTCATTGTTGGCGGCTGTGAAGCTGGTCATATTAATATATACTCAGCTGGAAAACTGCTGGCCAATGAGGAGTCTCTGGTTGCACAACAGGATAAGCACACCGGTGCTGTCAGTGGCTTGGATTTTAATCCCTTCCAAAATAATTTACTTGCCTCATGTGCTTCCGAATCGGAGATTTATATTTGGGACCTAAACAACCCGGCTACGCATATGAACCCGGGGGCAAAGACCCAACCACTAGAGGATGTGAAGAATGTGGCGTGGAATCGACAGGTGCAGCATATATTAGCTTCGGTCTTTAGCTCACGTTGTGTTATCTGGGATTTGCGTAAAAGCCAACAAATTATTAAGCTCTCTGATACCCAATCTCGTGTCCGATGGCATGCCATTGAATGGCATCCGGAGGCAGCTACCCAAGTCTGGTTGGCCTCCGAGGATGATCAGGCGCCGGTTGTACAGCTTTGGGATCTACGTTATGCCACAGCTCCGGCCAAGACATATCAGATACACAATCGTGGAGTTTTGGGCATGTCGTGGTGCCTGCAGGATCCCGATTTAATGGTATCCTGTGGCAAGGATAATCATATCTATTGCTGGAATCCAAATACTAAAATACCAGAAGGAGAAATCCTCTCCGAGGTGGCCACCACAGCATCCTGGTACTCTGATGTACAATTCTGTCCCAGAAATCCTGCTCTGGTTGCTAGTGCCAGCCTCGAGGGCTCTGTATCGATTTATTCCTTGAACGGAGGAACTCATCATTTGGTTCAGACCTCCAATAAAATTGCCGACTCTTTTCCGGGCATGGATCAATTTGCCCAAGAGCCAATGCCTCAGCAGGCTACTCAAGTTGTCTATCATGATCTCGTGCGTGCACCCAAATGGATGAAGCGACCATGTGGCGTTGCCTTTGGGGTAAATTCCATCAAATTTGCCTTATTCTATTGTTACTTAATTTCCTGTTCTATCTAGTTTGGTGGCAAACTGGTCAGTTTCAATGGCACTTCGAAATCCGTCACGATTAGCCAACTGACCACTGAAACGACTCTGGTGGAGCGTGCCCAAGCCCTGGAACGTTCTCTAGCCGATGCCAATTATGTGGATTATTGTCGCCAACGTGCAGATGATACAGCCGATCAACATGGTCGCTATCTTTGGTACTTTATCAAGGCTAATTTTGAATTGAATCCCAAAGAGGAAATGCTCAATCTTTTGGGTAAGTCTAAATCTTAAAAAAAATTTTCAAGAAGAAACCAATATCTCTCTCTCTGATTATAGGCTACAATAAGGATGACATCGATGTCAAGTTTAGCAAGTTTATCAAGGAAAACGAAACCAATTCTCAATCTGATGTGGACACTCTAACTACCCGCATTTCCACATTAACCCATGTGAGTCTTAGTCTTAGTCTTAGCCCTGCCTATTTCTTATCTCAACATAGACTGAAGCTATCAGTAACAAATGGCTTGACCTCCTCCATCTACATTCTCTCTTCCCTTCTGTATTTCATTTCTAACATAATTTCATGCTGCTTAGAGCGACTCTTCTGAGGTCGAGTGCGATCAGAGTACCAATTATAGTACAGATAATTCAGTAAGCGGTTTCTCATCGAGAAAATAGATTTAGAATTATTTGGAGTACATAAATTTAATAAATAAATTTAGTTTTGTTTGTTTTAAGTTTATTGTGTTAAACAATTAATGTTTTTGTTAATTGAAGTTCAATTCATTCTAAACTATAATTCTTTTTATAATCCTTTAGCAAACATTGGATAACAATGCAATAGATGGCCAAAATCACAATGATTTTGCCTCACTTTCCACGGTGAGACCACAATTTAAAATTCCAAGTGGTGAACGTAAGTTAAAATCTAATTCGTATAAATATTATATTAAAAATCAAATGATTTTCAGATGCCGATAGTCTTATAGCAGAGGCCATACTGACAGGAAACACTGAAGCTGCTGTGGAATTGTGTCTGGAAGCCCAACGTATACCAGAGGCATTGATTATAGCCTCAACTGCTGGTATCGAAGTGCTAAACCGTACGCAAAGTCGTTATCTAATGCAACAGAAACAGAGTGAACTGTCGCATGTGATCTCCGCTTTGGTCACACGGGATTGGTTGGATTTCGTCAATCGTTGCACCATGGACTCGTGGAAGGAGGCTCTGGTGGCTGCCCTCAAGCATAGTGAACGCAAACTGGTGGACATTTGTGAGCGTCTGGGTGATCGCTTGTTGAGCGAATCGGGCAATAGTTTGGAATTCACACGGAATGCCATGTTGTGTTACATTTGTGCCGGAAGTATTGATAAATTGGTCAGTGCCTGGTATCAATTAAAACAATTGGAGCAGAAAAATCAGGGTTATAAACTAAATACCCAAGAACTTCAAGATCTTGCCGAGGTGGTAATGCTTATGAGCAAATCCCTGGAACAACAGGGTATAGCTGTTGATTTGGCTGGACGATTTGCGGGTTTCATATCGGAATATGGTGGACTATTGGCCTCGCAGGGAGCCTTGACTGCAGCTCTCCAGTACATAACCACATTGGGTAGCGGCAGCCAAGATGAACAGTTGACCGGACTGAAGGAACGTCTGCATAATGCTGTCCACTCGGACTATGGCAGTCAGGTGAATCAAGTGAATAGGCAGCAGCCAACTGCTGCAACTGGTTACCAACAACAGCCACGTGGTGGACGTGGTTCCTTCTCGCAGCCAACACCATTCAATCCATACCAACCACCACAGCAGACACAACAACCAAGTTGGCCAGCTCCTGCTGCTCCTGTACAGGCCGCACCGGCAGCAGTTGCTCCACCACAAATCTTTAATCCGCAACCAATTAAAGCTGAACCGGCTATGGCTCATCCCCCACGACCGCTCAGTAATGCCAGTTCGTCGGGTGGACCGCCACCACAAGGTGGTGGACCAAGTGCACCCACTGGTCTGCATGCTCGCTCTAAATATGTGCTAGATCCTTCAGTAGCAGCTCCCGGTAGTTCATATGGCATGGCTTATAATCCTATGCCTGCACCGGTTCCATCGGCGGTGCCCTTTACTGGAGCAGTTCCAACCAGTGCACCGAATGTCTACAATAGTCAGGCCTTCAACACAAATCCCTTGGGAGGCAATCAATCGTATAATCCCACACCATTTACTGGATCCGCACCACAGCCTGGTAATTATCTGCCTGGTGTGGCGCCCATTGACACAATGCCATCCGTTGCACCTGCCGTTGGTGCACCGCCTCCCATGCAGAATATTCAACGTAATCCTACACCACCACCCGGCTGGAACGATCCACCTGCATTAAAGTCCTCGAGAGTGGTGAGTTGACTATCATTAAGTTGGTTTGCTTAATTCATTGCTCATTAATCTCCTTCCTCTCTTTTAGCCCAAACCCAAACCTACAGTGGAGCCGACAGCTGCACCCATTTTGCATCCAATATTTGGTGTGGATCCAAATCAGAATCAAAATGGTTATAACGATCCAAATGCTCAATATCAGCAGCAAGGACCACCACCAACGGGAGGATTGAATCAACCTTACTTCAATCCAGCTGCCGTTAATAATAATCCTTTACAACAGCAATCACAAGGATACCTGCAGCCACAGCAGCAGCAGCAACAATTGCCCCCACAGCAACAACAGTGGCAACAGCAGCAGCAGCCGATCCAGACAATTGGCTACGCGGAACAGCCTTCAGCCATACAACGTCAACCGGAATTGCCCAAAGAGAAGCCACCACTGCCAGAGGAATATATCTATTTGCAAACAGTACTCGAAGAACTTAAGAATCGTTGTCTCAGTGCCACCAATGATCCAGTAAGTCTTATCTTTAAGTGGATCCAAGCTTTCAGCCCTTTAAATATATTATTCTTCCCTCTTCTTCAGCGCACCAAACGCAAGTTTGTGGATGTTGTGAAACGTTTAGAGAATCTATATGATTGCCTACGTGATGGCAGGGTAAGAAAATATCTATATCCATGCTGGATAAATTGATAAACTAATGATTATTGTTTTTGCTCAGCTCACTCCCACAACGGTGCAATATTTGACTCAAATAATACAATACATTCAAATAAATGATTATGCCAACGCTTTGGAGATCCATACACGTATTGCTTTTGGCACCGATTTTGCTCAATGTGCTGGCTTTATGCAGGGATTGAAAGTATTGTTACAATCGGCTTCCGAATTGCAATTGGTCTTGCGTTAATGAGTATATCTTATCCTATCCTATATTATATATATAAATATATAATTCTTCTGTTCTGTTCTCTGTGTCTTAAATTGTCTTTAATGCTTTGTTGTTTCTCTTCGTACTCCCCCTCCATTCTTCTAACTTTTGCTGATTTCCCATGCTATTTGTAAATTTTATTAAATTTTTTTCGTTACTTGTGCCCAATATAAAATATATAACTACTTTGTGTACTGAACAATACATAGCAATTATATTTCAATTGAAGAAGAAAAACAATAAACAATAAGAACTACAATATGCAATACACAATATAATCAAAAAAAGTAATTATTTTAAAAAAATGTTTCTTAATTATAGTTTTTTAAACTTAAATCTAATTCAAACTGGGACATAACTTTTACAAATTTAAAATTCTACAATAACTTGGGTTGATTGCGTATATTCTCCAGATCCAGCATGGGCTCTGCTTGTTGCTGCGGTGACCCCGGGCTCATTTCATCTTCGGGCAATAAGCGATATTTCTTGAGATATTTATAAGATGCATTCGACATATTATTCGGACTTTGTGCTGCGGTTATATTATCAATTTGACGCAGAGGCTCGGCCATGGGACTGCGTGGTGCATTGGAGGATGTTGCCGGCAAATCCCCTGATACATGCAGTTCCCTCATCAATTCATCGACAGGTTGACGCAAATACTTGAGAGCCAATTCATTCATGACCAGACTCTTCTCGGTGTTGGGTTTTGTCATGTGCATGGGCATAGGCATTATTTTGCCATTTGGAGTATTGGCCCGATAACCAGTTGATTGGGCCATGGGCCGTGGCGATTGGTATTGATTAGGTTGAGTACGAACGACTTTGGGATTGCAAGGAGGCGGTGGTGGCTCTTCTTCCTCTATTATGTAGTCCTGAATAATTGGTGTGTGGCGCTTGACTGAGGATTAAGATAAGTAATAGTAAAAAGATCACATTGAAAATTTACTACTTACCATTATTATTTTGATTAATTGTTATGATTTCACACTGGCAGCCTGTTGATGTCCTGGTAGAAGGAGCAGTTCGTGCTTGTTGCTGTTTGGCCATAGATTCGCACAATTGTTTCAATTGACGCTGGTCCTCACGCATCGCCTCTAACAAAGACACAAGGGCAGCCAAATCCTGCTTTTGGACCAAATTACTTATATCCAGTGAGCACGCACCTCTACCTGGGGTTAATGGTGAATTGGCTGGTGGGGATCTATTTACATTATCCGTTTGTGTGGTTGCACAAATAGTGAGGACATCGCTAACCGATCGCGGAGATGGTAAGTAATCTATATCCCTTCGTTTTTCCATATAGCAAATCGGGTTATTGGCCGACGCAGGAGGAGTTGTTACTGCTGAGGCTGTTGTTGTTGTATAGATGCGCTCTCTAGGTATAATAATGTATTCATTGCTCACTGTGGAACCAGGGGAGCTGCTGGTCAGATTAGTATTGTGGTTATGTGTATGGCTAGGACGGGGTCCCAACTCTGTCGACAGGACTGGCGAAAAGTTAACACGAGGCAGCATTTGCTTCTTCCAAGATGCAAAACTCGGGGGAGGTGGAGCCGGTTGCGTTTTGGGATCTGCGTTAGTTTGTGATTGCATGGATGTGGGTGGAACTCCTGAAGGTGCGTTCGGACCAAATATCAAGGAAACTTCCGGTACTATGGGCTTGACAGTTTGCTCATTGGCTGCCATATCCATGCCCGTTGGCATCCCAGCACATGGCCTTGGTGCAGCGCGCGGCAACATATCTTCCGTTTCGAGCTCAAACATATTTCGTTTTATCAAATTGAATTCGAGCGGGAGATTTCAGAACAAAATACAAACGAACAACGATAGCCGGACTAGGGATGGTATTTGCTGCCAGCTAGGGCTACCACAATAAACAAACAGTCATCTGTTATCGATTGTAACTGAGTATATCGATTTCCAGGGACGGACAGTTGACAAATGAATCATTTGTACAAAATAGAGATTTCCAGATTTTACAACAAAAGTGAAACATAATGCCCAGTCAGGAGAACATTGAAATCGGCTTAACAGCCACGCCCACGCCACCTACAAGCACAACAACTACTGTGCCTGCCACTGAGGAGCCACAAAATGTGCGTGAATTAAGCCAAACCGATCATTTGAATCGAAGACTATTAAAGTCGCTGCTGGAATCCATGCAGACATCGGTTGGTCCCGCTGTGCAGACCAATGAGGACGACGATAACGATTCTACCAACAACGATTTCGAAGAATAAAGTTTTATATTTACATTGTCATTGTTGTTTGGTCATTGTTTTTTTAAAACTACATCTAATAGTGAACTAGGTATAAATTGCCTACAATCGATCATCGGTTACTAAATGCGACGTCGCTTGCTACTTTGGACAGGTGGAGGCGTTGTTGAGGGGCTTATGGATTCATTTGACATAGAACCACGAGTACGTTTAGCTGGCCGCTTGGGTAAATCCAGAAGCTTAACAGCCGCAGCCGCTGCTTTCTTATCCTTGTCGGCATCTTTGGCAGAGTTCGATGACTGTGATCCCGAGACTTTAGGTGTACCAGAAGCAGCTACAAAATTTAAATAACAACATTATGGGAACGTTTCGGATAAGTCTTAAGTACTTACCTTTGCCATTTGTACTTGAGTCGCTACCAACCGCAGCTTCGCTGAGTTCCTTTTCCTCGCCCGGAGTAGCAGGCGTATCTACAGACTTCAATAATGCACCATAGTCTTGTTCGGGCAGACTAAATTCGCGTTCCTCATTTGGAAATGGCAGAGATTCGTGATCATCAAGTTCTTTCAACTTGTACATAGTGTCCAAGTGCCTCCAAATTAATTCACTGGGTATTTCACGATTCAAAGATTTCGATAGGCGCTGTGCAATGCAGGACATATAGAAGTGCTTGTTGATGCCGACAGGACGTAGGCCCTCCATGGCATGAAATAGTTGCACCTCCTCCTCGGCCGACCATTCATGGTGATAGTGTACTACAGAGTGTGCGTTCGCAGAGAACATGTCCACAAAATAAAACCAAAATACAAGAACTTTAGATAAAAACAACAAACCGAATCGTAACCGGATTCAGAGTTGCCAACTTGTGTGAACTCCGTGCATAGAGTTGTTGATAGGCATTTAGGGCTACTTAATCTAATCCGCCCATCTCTAAATAATCGCATTAAAGGGCCATCTCTAGTTTGGGTGTGTATCTATACATTTTTTTACTCATCAACTCGCGTTATTTTGGAAATTTTTAAAGAAATAATTAAATTACTTGGCTGGTAAATAATAAAAAATAGTCTGAATAATTGTCTATGTCTATGTAGTTGTGTTTGTGTGTGTGTGTGTGTATATATCTAACTAATTGGTCTGTGTCTGTTTATCAACTATTAATCTAGCCCTCTCTGGCAGATGTTTGCGTATATATTTCTGTGCGGACCAACCTTTTTTTCCCCCCTACTACTATCTGCAATTAAACGAAATCTTTAGAATCTCTTTAACAATAACTCTTACTATCCTGCTATTAGTACACTGGCCCTGACAACAATATACATATGTACATATATGTATAAAGCAATGTCAAGGTCAGATAATGGGCTGAAAAAATTAATCAGCGATCGATTAAATTAATCCTACTAAAAATGAAAAGTTCTCATTTTCCTTTCACTCTTCTTCTTTCTCTCTTACTCATCTATTCCTCTCGTCTCTTGTAAATTTTTTGCCTGTTCCTGTTTAATGTTGTGTCAAAAAAAAAACAAAACAAAAACGAAATTTTGCAGCAAACGAAATCCTCTTCTTGTTTATTATTACTTTCCAGCAAACGAAAGAAAAGTCTTAACTTGCAAAAAATTGCCCAAGCGAATTTCAAGCCAAAAACCAAAGCACACAACCAACACTACATATAAAAAAAAAAAGAATTTAAGCAGATTAAAGCCCATCCCACGAACCCAAAAAAAAAAAAAATCGAATCTACCTTATCTCTCTCTCTGAATCACTGAGTGAACCCATTTTCAACCATAGGCCTATCCGAGACAGCCATCATGGACGTAATGTCATCATCCTTACAACAGCAACGGATTGTCGTTGATCAGCTACGCCGGGAGGCGGCCATCGATCGGCAAACCGTATCGGAATCATGCAACAAAATGATGAAATATATCACAGAGCATGAGCAGGAGGATTATCTATTGACTGGTTTCACCAGCCAAAAGGTTAATCCGTTCCGTGAGAAATCCTCATGCACAGTGCTTTAAGGCGGTCAAGGCAAAGTTGGAGAAGGAGTTGGAGAGATGCGCGGCCGAGGCGAGAAGAAGAAGGATCAATGGATCAAGCAAGCAATTCTCAGATTTCGTATTTAAGTTCTAAAGTTGATGACACCAGTACCAGTCGAAAGCCACCTGGAACCACGTATGCATATGTATATTCTCTATATCTAAATATATATATATTTCTAAATGTGTATGTGTGTAAATTGAAGAGTAAATACATAAAAACAAAAAAACTTACAATAAGCAATACTATTAAAATCCAGAAAACAAATATATCAACAACCAAAAAATAAAATATACATACTAAATCTATATATTCTATGTACCAATCCAATGTTAACAACAAGTGTTATTTATACATACATATGTAAAAAATGTGTGCAAGAGAAGCTAGGCCCAGAAATATCAAGCAAAAACCAACAACAAATTCTTCTCCCTCCAAAACGCCCTTCGTATCCCTTATATACCTATCTATATAATTTGTTTTTATCTTTGCTAAATGATAACACGAATATCCCAACCAAAAAAATTTAATAAAAAAGCGGACATCCATAAGATACATATGTATATGTGTATATGATAGATATAATATATATATATCTATATACTAGTAATCCCAACAAATTGACAAAAATATAAGAAATAAACGTAATCAAATCAGAAATACACACAAACTGAAAGCAAAACTTAATTTTTCAAACAAACAAAAAACTGTTGAATTTAAAGCAAAGAGTAATAATAAACCTTTCGCACCCCCCGCGAGAGGGGAAACTCCTAACGAAACATATACATATATATGCAAAGAAAACGAGAAGAACAAAAGCATATTATTATTATTGAATTATAATTACTTTACAAAAAAGCTTTAAAACTTATTGCAAAATCTTAGTGCGTTTATTATATCAAAAGCAAAAGTTTTTCCTAGTAAAATTATATATATAAAAAAAATACTTATATCAACAAACAAGAACAACAACAACCACAACAAATAATTGCATTAAAGCAAATATTCAAAAAGAAAAATATATACCTACTATATATACTTATATATATATATTTATTATTCCTCTCTCTAGCGTAGTTTTCGCAATTTTTTCAAAATTCACACTTTTTTTGCACTTTAGAGCCATAATTTATTAATCAGATCAACGACAAAAATAATCAAACTCGAATCGAAAAACAAACCCCAAAAAATAAGAGGATAATTTCTCAAATTATTTATGAAAAAATGTGTGATTTTTCTTTTTGCTTTCCATTTTATCCAACTCACTCAAACGTCATATTCATGTGAAAATAAGATTGCAATTGGCATGAAGAGGCAAAGTACACTTAAAAAGTAAAAGTTATTTTTATATATACACTAAATAATGGTAATGAGCATAAATCTATATGGTATTTGAATGAAACGAAACGATCCTCTAAGTATATAAGGAATGTATCTCATTACAAAATTCATAAACTATCATTTTCCTAATCGGTTCTTCCAAATGTTGGCATTTAAGTGCAAAAGAAATCCAAAAATATTGGCAGTGATTTTTGTCTTAGTTTTTAAATTGTAAAGCCAAAAGTAAAACAATTATTTGCTAGTAGAGAAAAAACACACATTTTTTTGATTTTTCAGAAAATTCTCATAAAAATTGTTCTCTTTGTCAAATGTGGATTTTGTATCAAATTTTGCTGTCGTGAGCAAACAGCAAAAATTGACACAAAACCCTCGAATGACCCGATCTTCACATAATTCCATGAATTTTCCGGGCTTTGGATAGTCAAAACTGCAGTTGACTGGATAAGCTTAGAAATTTGTTTAAACTTTTCGATTCAAGACATAAAAAAGAAGATGATATATGTATATAGGGTTTCTCGATAGATCACAGATGTCGCGCAACTATCCATTGGAGCACGGATGGATTTGCTGCAATTTCCAATCCATCGACAGATCCTTATGTGCTGGAATTATATTATATCTAAAACACACCCATATATATATTAACTAATTAATATCTGAATGAAATTATGAAAAAAATCATCCAAAACAAAGCGCATATAATTTTTTGCATCATCATCAACGAAACTTTCAGCAATTTTTATTCACTTTAAATTTGCAAATGGTAAAAAATAAAATTACAAATTATCAATACACCAAAAGAATACAAACAAAACAATTCAAAACAAAAAAAGAATCAACAACGAGATCGTATTTGTATTTTATTCGACATTGATTGATTAAATATCAAATATTTTGAAATCGACTCTCCTTTTGCCCTCTATTCGGTGGCATTGGACGATGTCTTTAACACACAAAACAAATATTGTATTGAAAATGTATCTGCAAAATAAGCATTTGAAATATGTATTTATATTGTACTCCAAATGAACAAAAAACATAAACAAAAAATGAATGAATAATCGTTTGCTTGAATTCCAAAAACCAAAACAAAAAAACCAAAATATGAAAAATAAAGAAAAAGCCCTGAAGCGGTAACTAATTTAGATCAGTTATCTCTAGCGGTGAGCACCGAGTTCGGTGTAAAAAAAAAAAAACAAACTAAAATAATTTCTTAAATCTTTACTTTGGATGGAATGGGTGAAATGTTTAAGAAGTTTCTAACAAGAATCTTTTATTTATATTTTAAATTTAAAGGACTACCAAATTTTAAACTAACTTTTTGTCAACCTTTCGTGATGAATATTTTTTCATTATACAGGATCATATAGTCAATAATTGATGTTAAATCTGGAATCAAACATGGATGAATCAAAATCCGGAGGAATTTTTCGAGCTTCTGGCACAATTGGAATGACAGACGTAAATTTCACAAAACTCAAATTTAATGAGTCTTTAAAGTATTTGAAAAATTCAATTCCTTATTTTCAAGTTAGAATAATGTCTGTCAGTCTGCTTAAAATCTTGAGAGACTTTATATATGAACGCAATGGAATTCAGCAAAAATGATTTGCATGATTATTAAAATCACAACAAGTAAATGCAAATCTAATTTTCAGACGTAAAACACTTGCAGGCAGTGTTGGGATCTAGCCTTTTTTATCTCATTCGCACTCATGCCTGACAGTATTTATCCTTGTTGCTAGATGGCAACACTGGTGCTTAGTTCCTACTAGAGCTGCATAACCGTCGATGGATAGTCTATCGATATTTATTTGTTTGCTGGCTTACCTATCGATAGTATTGGTAGTTTCATCGATAATTTATAACATTTGAATTTGAAATTAAATACAATTGTAAACAAAAATTAAGCTTTTATTAATTTATAGAAATAAAATAAATAGACGGTCGGTGCCTCTTATGCGATCATCACCGAACTAGATTATTAACTTATTATAATTATAATCAACCATACTGGCCCATATATTAGAAGTCGACTTTTTCGATAAAATGAAACCTGCAGAAAAGAAAAAAGTAACTGAAAAACTTGCAAGTGTATGCAAACTTCGGCAGGCTCCTCTCATTTACTTTATGACTCCAGCAAAGCCAAGGTTTTTTTAAATCTTGGCTATTGGATTTCGGGAATCTACATGGATAAAACAATTAGCTATAGCTACTATCCGATATGTACACATTGCAAAAAGAAAGAAATCAGTTTAAATTGTTTCATGAAAGTGGTTGTTTATTTAGGTATTATTTGCAGCCAATGGAAGTTTACAGCAAAGTTTATGTTTTTTTTTTTTTAGCAAGTACTAGCAAGTTTACTGCAACTTATTATCTTGTTTATTTTATATGAAATTTGTTCTCTAATGAATTCTGTTTTTTTTTGTTCCATATCAAGGAATAATTCTTCACATTTAAAATTTGTCTGTTTCAAAATGCGCGCGCCAATTGGTTTCATTTTGAATAAGATAAATTAAAATGTTACAAAATTGATTTTTCGAAAATTAGGCTACAATTTCGATGTGCGTGTGTGTGTGTGTGTTAGTGTCTATGTATGTGGAGGTCCTTCGAATTATTACTCAATATGGCAACAAATTATTTTAGACATAGATTTGCAAAACACTTAAATTGCTAAAATTTGCTTTAAGTTTTTGATTTTCATTTTCAAATAGATTCAAGTATTGTTTCATGTTTTTTATTGTTAGTTCTGATATTTTTTTTTTTGTTTGTTTTCCTTTGTCTATAGTTTTCTTTATGTTTACTTAATTTTAAGTAACATTTATGGATAATTATAGCTAATTAATATACATATGTATTTATTACTAAATAGTACTTGCCGATTTTGCTAATTACGTTTTTACCCATTTTTCCCGAAAGTAGTTTTGCTTTTCAATATTACACTTAAACCCTTAGGCAAATTTTTGTTTTTTTTTGTCTTATGAGTACTTATTCAAAGAAATCCTTAACAGGTGATGGAGATTTAGTTGAAGGGGTAGGGGAAATAATTACCAACACTTGTACATACATATACAGTAAAGACCAAAAGTCTAGCTACACTTGGAGACTCAAAAAAAAACATTGTATTCAGCTATATGTTTGACTTGTTTTTTGCCCTTACAATGCAAGCAAGAAAATGTTAGTTTGCTAAAATTAAATTTCAATTAATATTTATTTTTGGTTTTTGAATGAAAAGTAAAATTCACTTTCTGCAGGTAATTTCTATGTAATACAGATTTTATCTATAAAACATTTTTAAGTAGTCATTTGACTATAAAAAATAAGAAATAAGAAAATGTTTATTAAACGAGTCTTTAATTAACATTTAATTGCTTGCATTTAAATTGGATTTCAACAACTATCGATACTCTGCTGAAGACAATGAATTTTATTTTAAAACATAATTAATTTAAGCTATAAACAGAATTCATTGTCTCTAAGGTGTCCATTAACTTTTAGCCCCTACTGTATGTTATAAGATTTTTCTCTTTATTTCTTGCTTAGCATTAAATAATAATAAATAATACAACAGTTTTCTTAAAATAATTTCAATTGTTTTTTTACCTTAATTTAAATTGTATTTAAACAGGTTTTCTTTTTGTTTTCTGTATTTTTTAGCGTTAATTATGCTTAAGCTAGCTTGATTTACCTAATTTTGAATACTCAACAGTTGGGTTACACATTAAATGTTTTTTGTCTATATATTAAGATTAATGTACTTAATAATATCGAGTACTATCTGCAGTTATAATGACATCTAACAATTATATATATATTTATGTATATATGTATGTATCTTAAGCATTTAAATATTATTATGTGTAGCTCAAGTCGAAAAATACACATTTTAAGTTGGAAGTAGATTGCTCTATATATATAGATATATGTATTAGTTAAAGTTAAGTAAGCTTAAGGCTAATTATTTTCCATTTTGATTAGTTTTTTTTCTTGTTATTTATTTTTATTTTTAGTATTTTGGTTTTACTTTGGTTACTTTGCATCAATCAATCAACATTTTTGAGTAGATAACAAAAAAACACAGTCTCCACTTGTCATTTACAAAAATTTTAGTTAGCTAAATACTTAACTAACGTTTTTTTTTTATATATATATATATTTAATATTATATGTTTAACCACATTTAGCTGAACTTATTTACACTTAAACAATTATCATATGTTACTGGAATTGGAGTCATCTTTTTGGTATACATCTAGAAGAAGAAGAAGTAGTGGGAAGAAGGGGAGCGTTCGCATTCTCGGTTTGGAGGTGCATTTGGAATTTGGATGGTGGTTGCTGGTGGTGCTGTTGGTGGTGGTGGTGGTGGTGTTGGAATTACTTTTCTTTTGTCTCGCCGAAGAGGCTACTGGCGTTGTCCGCCCTTAGCAGAAGCGTCTGAAAATAGTTTAATGTTTTATTGAGAAAAGATGTCAGAGAAAAAGTTTCTTATACAAATCCAAAGCAGAATACAAATTGTTCAGTTTTTTGTTTGTTTGTTTTTGCTTTTCTAAAATTAATGTTACTTAATTTAACTTTTATGTTGCCAAATGAATGAATGAATGAATGGCACACAGATTTAACTGCCTGCCACAAGCAGATGGTATGACCTTCTCTCTCTCTCTCTGTTTCTCGGTTTCTCTAAAATGCAAATGAAACTATTCAAAGCTCCTTTGTAGATAAGCCGGAGACGTAGCCAAAAACCGGAGATGTAAACCAAGAGAAAGTGAGTGAGTGAGTGAATGAATGAGTGAGAGTGGTAGCAAGTGTTCGCATTTATGGAAGTGCGGTGGTGGGAGGAGGTCGGGGCCATAATTCTAATGGCCGTTGGCGTTGTTGCATTGGCCAAGTGAATTTTTAAATCGTTTCATGCCTGCAGATGACAGCCTCGATAAAGGGCTGCTGATAAAACTTTCCATTTTCCGGAGTCCATGCGGCTCTGCCCCTCTCAACCAAACTTTGTTTCAACTGCCAACACACAAAGGCGTTTTAGTAATTTGAATGTTTGTCTACTCGAAGAAGACTTGCGAAATTGAATGCCGAAAGCGACAGAAAACGAACAGATACACACACACACACAGACACACACCGACACACACTTTCCGGCACTGCAACAGAAGCAACATCAGAGGCAACAGCAGAAGTGGCAACACAATTGAGGCAATATCAATTTCGTTTCTTGCATTGAAAATTGAAACTTGGCGAAATTGGAAAAATATAAAAGGAAAACAGAGCAATGCAATTGCGTTTGCGTGTTTGAGTTTCATTTACAAGGACATCATCATAGTTATCATCATCATTATCTTCATCATTATTCTGGAGCTCATTCACAATGTTTATTGTAATAATAGCAGCAACATCCAGCAAGCAATATTGAAACTCACCTTCTTCGCCTCTTCGCATGCACTATCTAGAGCTTCCCACTCCGATAGTGGACTGGTCGGTGGCCGCCAAAGAGTATCCGCTTGAAGGCCTGTCGAAATTCCGGACTGAATATTGTATAGATGACCTGGAAAAGCAAAAACCAAAGGAGCAACAAAATTAAAATAGAGAAATTACAAAAACTGTGTTGGATGCCTTCAATTTACATAGTGTATGCAAATATTCTCTAAGATTCCCATTCAAACTGAATACATTTTGCAGACAAAACTAAATTGTCACATTATCCTTAAATGAATTCCGATGAATTCACTGAATACATTAAATTTATTTTTATGATCTTGAGTTAAGAATTTCACATCTTTAAGAAAGTGTAAGTTTAATTACTAAAATATCTGTTAGTTTGAATTTATTTTTGTTGAAAATTCATGTTATTCAGCATAAATTATGGAATTTAATCTTAATGAAAAACCAATCAAAATTTTTTTAAAAAAGCTATATATGATAAAGTAGTTTGATTTAGAACCAATTTTACATTTACTTTTCTTAAATTAATGTGAGTTTGGATAAAAGCCTGATTTTTTAAATTGATTTTTTTCGAATAAAAGTAGTTGAAGTAGTTAAAAAATTAGACTTGCTTAACAAATACATGGATCTTATAGTTTTTTCGTTTCACTTCCCAACACTGGTTACCCTAATCATTAACTAGGCAACACTTTAAAGCTAAACATGTATGATATTCAGTAAAACTTAAAACTCTTTGCTTACCGGATTTAAGGTGGAGTTGAAATAGCCCAGCCAAAGGAAGAGTGAGGCGACCGTGTCGCTAATTGCCATTTCGCACTCTTTGCACAGGCTCATGGTCAGGGCCATGACAAAGAATGGCAGCCAGCAAACGACAAAGGCACCCGTGATGATGGCTAATGTTTTGGCTGCCTTCCGTTCCCGTTTCGCCTCGAGCGTCTCTTTCCGTTTGTTCACCTTCTGCATGGGATTGGCTATGCTGGACAACTGTTGCTGATGCTGATGGTGGGTTGTGGGTGCCGGTGAGGCAGTTGGCGGCTGCTTAGTCCGCGTCTCGGGCGTCACGGGAACAGAGCTCACTGAACTGCATAACGGATGTGCCTGGTTGCAGCTTGTCAGCGTGCTGGTCTTGGCTGTCATGGGTCCAGCTGAGGCCTGGGTGGATGCTGGCGGCGGCGGCGGTGGTGGCGTTGTGGGCGATAGCGCTGATATCGATGTAATTGTTGTGGCATTTGATGTGCTGGCACCACCACCACCACCTCCACCGCCGCCACCGCCAGCAGTTTTGGCAGTTTTTTGTAGTTGCTGCTGCACTTGTTCCAACTGCTGTTGCAAATGCGGATCCTCGAGCACCTCCACCGCAGAAGAGGAGGCTGAAACAACACCATCAGCGGATGCCGATGCCGTCGCGGCTTCTGCTGCCGCTCCAGCCTCGCCGTTCGCCTGATTCTGCTCGTTGTGACCATCCGTCAATACCGCTGCTGATGTTGCGGTTGTGGTTGTCGCCTCCCTCTCGCTTGTCTGTCCTGATTCTGTTGCCTTCTCACCACCTGCTGGAGTAGTCGCGAGTGGTTTGGTTGCTGCCTTGCCCTGCTGTTTAGCCAGGGCCACCAGGTGGGACACAGTGGCTATCTGACTACCGCCTGAAGTGCTAGGAGCCTGCAAAATGAGAGAGACAGAGAATTGGAGTATAAAAGGGTTTCCATTTCATCAATTTGTGTGGCAAAATTAGCATTTTAAATCTGCGCCACACAGACCACAGATCATTTCAATTGGATTCATAAATTTATTTATAGCTCACGGGACTAGTCCCAATTTTCACCCGGAGGAGGACACAAATTGATGCTGTTTAAATAAATAAAAATTACTGTATAAATATTTATTCTAGCCACGCTTATTCTTAACCTCTGGACTCGCAGGACTTCCACTTTTGGGGGGCTACAATTTATCAGGCGTCGCCAATTTGCTGGTTGCTGCATATTTAAGTAGCCTACTTTAGGGGGTTATGTGAGAGTGAATGTCGACGATGGGAAGGTCGAGGCTGATGTGAAACGGCTTGTCTAGCACTAAAATTCCTATAATCACCTGTAATTTGAGCCGGCTGTGAGCCATCCCGTGAGGTGTGAGCCAAGCGGAAGTGGCCAAGTGAACGTAGACCCCAACACGCCACACCCCCTTGCTTACCTTACCTTTCCTCAAGCCACCTTACCGCATTATGTGCAGGAGCGCAAAGTGCTAAAATCAACTTTATGTGTTATAAATTGTGTCTACGAGAGGAGATGGAGACGGATATTAAAGCTCAATTTGGTTGGCAACAATTCGGAATCAAAAATAAATATCCAGAAACCAATTTTGGCTTTACCTATGTATTTTTATATATCCTTGCAGTTATTGGCAATTTAATCTTATTATGCTTTAAACTCTTTTTTTCCGTGTACAATGTGCCTTAAAAACTACTTATCTTGGTGGTGAATAGAGTTTAAAATGGACTCTCTGTGCTATAAAGTGGAATAAATCGTCAAAAGAGCATAAAATTTTATATATTTTTGGCGGCATTTTCGCTAAACCTGGCAATGTATGTGTTAGTTTAAATATAGAAAAGAAGCAAATCTGGATTTTAGGTCTTTTTTGTTTTGGTAACCTCTTGGGTATTTCTGATTATTTCTGACCACCTAAATTAAAATCATTCAAATTTTTAGAGCCACATAGGAGTATTTGCAATAATATTTATTGGATCATTCAGAATTTTTTTTCTTCTCTCACAGCGGATCAGAACTGTCATAGTTTCATATTAAACATTTATTCTTTTCTGTTTTTTGTAGCATCAAAATAAAAATTTTTGTTATTTTAGAACGTTGCTTAATTTTTTAAACACAGAAAATACTTTTTAAATAGTTGTAGAATTTTTTAAAGCTAAGAATTAGTTTAAAGTTTAAAGGGATTAAAACCATCTATCTAGTCTATTTATCCGATCATTTTGAAATTTGGGGACTAAAAACTATCTCATAGGTAAATTTTTCGCTGATTTTTCGTATAGCACTAAATGATATTATGGGCAGATTCAACCGATTTGTATACTTTATCTCACACATGAATTAAAAAGTCAAAGTTCTAAGTTTCGTCCCAATAGCTTTTGAATTGAACGGATGGGCGTATATACGGAAGGAGGGACAGACGAACAATAAGGAACTTATAAGGGTATAAAAAAGTATTTTAAACAGGCAACTAAAGCAAGACAAGTGTTTCTCTTATACATAGCATCAGGAAGTAAAAGAGTGCACTCCGATGATTTTGTTGAAAATATTTGACTCATTTAAAAGTTTTTTGAAACATTAAGTTGTTTCCATTTTAAAATATTTTGCCCACAACTTAAAGTTAAATTATTGGACTGTGAAACAAATTAAATTTCCTTTTGTAACAAACATTTCGATTGTCAATTACAACTTTTGCAGTTAATGGCTTGTCGCATAGTTACAATTTCAATGACTTTGATTCTTTGAACTATTGTATATAAATAGAGAGATTGTTATTTTGTACAAGAAAGAGTGACAGGAAGACATTCAAATTTGTTACAAATAAAAATGAGAGAAATGCATTTTCAATTTGCGACCATTTCCCATTTTTACTAACCCATCCCAGTCAACCCATCCACCCACCCACCACAATGACAAGACATATGTAAGGTCAGTCGAACTCTCGGTTTGGGTGTGTATGTAGTTAGATTCGGGTTCAGGTTCAGGTTCCAGGACACTATAGGTCATCAAATTCAATGGCCATTGGCAAATTGTCCATGACACAAAAGCATTGAGAGAGGAGAAAAAAAACTAGAGAGAAATAAGAAACACATGTAACCTATTGTCATTGTCATTCGGTGTTTGGGTATCTCTATGTGTATGTGTCTGTGTGTGGCTAGGGTGTGGGTGTATGCCACAAATACAAACAAATAGTTGTGGCCATATTCAATTTCGTTTTTGGTTCCCTTTTTCGAACATTGTGAATTTTTAATATAAGAGAACGAGATCCATAGAGTGGGGGAAGAAAAAATCAAAGCAACAAGCCAACAAACTTTTCAATTGCAAAAAAAGTCCAGAAGAAGTTTAATTTACAGGCCATGAGACGAACAATGGAATGACAATGAACCAATAAGTGAAAAGGGGGACAAAGAAAAAATGCAGTTGGAAAATAAAAACCAGAAATGAAAATGGATTTTGCATTAGGGAAATGAGTGTGTCAATATGTGTATTGTGTATGTTTGTATTGGTATTGGTTTTGGTGTGAGTGTGTGTGTGTGCATTATACCGGATGGTTGTTCTGGTTTTTCCCCTCTTTCTAGTTGTGAATTGATAACTAATCTTCTTTGTTCATAATTAAGGGCTATAGAGCTCTCTCATGGATAAACTTTGCTACAGTGAAAATTCTAGATTTTCAGTTTTTTTTCCGGCCCTCTTTTATATGCACCCAATCTCCATCCCTATCGCCCTACTCCCCTGCCGCATTACACTCCAGAGAAATGTTTATTTGTTTCGATTTATTTCTACTGCCGTCCACATTGACTTATAGGAAATTTGTTACTTTTTCCTCTCACTAAACTCTCAAAGAGTCCTTTGCATTAATGAATGCATTTGCTTTGAAGCATATACATTCGGATATCTGTTTTATTTGATGTGTATTAATATTTATGCTTATAAATAAGTATTTACTTAAATTTAATAAACAAAAATATTTAACAATTCCAATTTGAAGGCAAATTTCGAGGTCGACTATAAGAGGATGAAACATTTGAAAATTTTTGTTTTGTAATTTAGTTTTAAGACCCTAACAGGATGAAAAATTAATAAATAATAACATAAATAATGTCTTCATTCTGATTATTCACGTTTAGCTACTGTCTAGAGGGTGTAACTAAACTAGAGCTGGAGACATATACATAACTTCAATTCTAACTCATTGATAGAATGCGAATAGGGGGAAACTTTTAGGTTAGTTAGTTGAACTAACGAAGCTTAGATATGCAATTTTTATCCAAACAAATCGAAAAACTTTATAACATTTCAAAATATTTCCTCTAAATATATAAGCAACTAATTCAACTCCAGTAAAATGTGGTCCAAAAAGGTGTTATTTAAGTTCATGTGGAAACAAATTTAATTCTTTAGTAGAACTTACAAAGTAAGTATAATATAGTCTGAGGCAAATTACAAAAAATTGTTTGAAATTTTTGGTATGATTCACCAAACCCAAAAACAAATTGCGATATAACATCTTAAAATCGGCTAGAAATCAACTAGTCTGAGGAAAATACGTAGAATTAGCAAGAATTATTTGATAATACTTGTTGATTATTAACAAAGATTATGGCAATTAAGATATCATTTATTGTATTTACTATGTGGTATCAATTTACAAGAGTATAGAATAGTTTTGTTTGAATCAAGGTAGTGGCTACTACTATTTGACCAAGTTCCAATGAATGTTCAGCTCTACCCAAATTGTGCCGTCTGGCTTCTCCTGCTTTCCTTTTTTTCGCTCATATTTAACACAGAACTACAATAATAAATTTATATATTTGCTTTTGGCCATGGTGGATGTGGGTGTGGGTGTCAGTATGTGTGTGTTTATTTATTTCTCTGTCCACTTACACACACACACATACGCATACATATTAAAAGCATTTCCCAAGTAAATATTTAATTTAAGGAGGATGCGGCAAAGCAAAGCAAAGGCAAATACAAAACACAACTTGCCACCGTTAGTCCGCTGACCCTCTGCCTCTTTTCGGCCTTAGTTTCGTGTTGTTTTTTTTTTTGGTTTGGTTTTGTTTGGCTGTTGTTATGGCCAAGCGAATGGAAACGAAAGCTGTTAGCTATAAGCCATCAACATATTTTCTTCAATTACTCAAGCGTATTGAGTGCCTTGTTAGGTTACCCCATACTCCCACTCAAGACTAGAATCTTTACTCCTCTGGGTCACATGGCCAGGCATGCCTACGCTTCTTAATCCCCTTTTCTTGGCCCGCTACCGATGTATCTAACAATTTCAATTCCTATTCCCTTATTTGTATGCCAATTCCTGTTGGTGTTTTGTTTTCATTTGATTTCTTCTCTTGGCTCTCCTGGCTCTCTTTGCATGTGGCAGCCGTATCCTTGTCACAGCTTATATTTGACTTTGCTATTACTTAACCGGCACGAACCTGGCGATTTGTGTGTGCGAGCTCTTGACCTTTGGCCACTCGACTTTACTTTGCCACCTTCTTCTATACTGCTTAAAGGGGGAGAGGGAGGGGGTGGAGAAGGTAGAAAGCCAACCAGTCTGATGGCGGCGCAATGCAAACAAAACGTTCAAGCAATTTATTTTGGCTCTGCTCTTTTATGGTTTCGTTTTTGCCTTTACTTTAATGTGTGTTATTATTGAATGTGTATATATGTATATGTGTGCGTGTGTGTGTGTGTGCGCCCTACCAATGCTGCTGCTGGCTTATTTTTTAGCCATAAAATTGCCCCCGAAATTGAAGTACATAAAATGCGGCTAAATACAAAATTTTGCTTTAGCCTTCTCTTACTTCATCTTCTCCTTTACTCAATATAAACCAAAAATAAGCTTTTTGCCTGCATTTTATCGCTGACATTTTTCTGTCGTCTGGTTGACTGGCTGAATTTAGGATTTTTTTTCTTTTTTTTTTTTTTTTTGCCTTGGGTGTTGGGTTGGGTAATTCTCTTGGATTTGCGTCTCAAGTGGCCCCCAAGCTACCTAGGCTATACTTATTTATGCAATTTAAGGATTTGCGCTTGATCGCATCAAAATGCAATAAACATTACGCCATACTTCTCCTTCCCCTCCCCCTCCCCCACCTCAACACTTCTTCTCCGTACCTTCTTGTCACATAACGTTTTCATCTCTTTTTAATTTTCAATTGATAAACGCAATTTTAGCATGGAAATGACTGACATTCTGGCAGATTAATGAAATTGCAAATATCAAATTATATAAAAACAAATAAAAAATTAAATGACTCTTTGTATTTTATAATGACCGAATTATGTATACACTTGCAAGAAATTTGCCCTTGGGGTGTAATCAAATATAGGTCTTCGTTTTATGAGCTTTATTTGATTTTTAAGTCAATACAAATGAGTAAGAATGAAGTCAGTAAGAATAAGGAAAAACTGAAATCTCTCGTTTAAAAAACAAATGTAAGTATGATTAATTTTTAATTAACAATGTGGTTTTAAGACTCAAAACTGCTACTATTTGAAAACCAACACATTTTATATACAGTTTTAAGTTGAATGATTGTAGGTAGAAAATAAAGATATAGAACTTTTAGGAAAACAAAACTGTTTAAAAACTTTGTTGTTGCAAAACGATGCTTTTACCTGATTAATTTATTGTGTTAACAAAAAAAAGTCATCCCCTATTAATTAATGGCAAAATAGTCAACTCAGACCTCGCTATGATTCTTTGTAATTAAATTCTGTTAGTCTCTGCTTTGGTATTAAGACCGCCCTAAATAGCTTATCTTAATTGCATTTTAATTGTTTTTATTAAATATTTGTTATGATCTTTGAGAGAAATTGTTACGAAAAATAATAATAATATTTAGTAAATTACAAATGTAAAAGTCGATTAAAAGATAAAAGCAAAGAGGTGCAATTGCTTTTGTTTTTTTAAACATTAGGCAAGTAAAATAATTTAATTAAAATTTACTTTTCATGAAAAGTATAGACAAATTTATTAAAGCTATTAAAGCTGAAGTCTAATTGCTAATATGTTTGTTAAAAAGTGAAAAAAAACCTATTGATGATTTGAATTTAACTATTTAATAATTTTTTTAAGTTGGGCAATATTTGCATAGCAACAAAATGGCTAATAAAAGAAATTGATTGACAGAATTTTAATTAGATTTTCCATTTTTCATTTTTAGAACTTGGCATTTTTTATTCAATTGTTTGCTCATCATAAAAAAGGATTTAAATGAAGTTTCTGTATTACATAGGTAATATTTTTAGCTCTTTGACCTCACAATCAGTCCCTAAAAGATGTCAGCATTAGTTGGCAAAACATTGAAGAATTTTGAATGTAGTAAAAAACTAAATTATGTGATTACCTTGCCAGCAATTTCAAATAAAATTTTGTATATCTACCCACAGTTATGGCTTTATGCATTTGCCTTTGGCAAAGAATGATTTTAATGGTAAAACTCAAGAGCTTAGAAAACAATGACTTAAAACGTCTAACGTCCAATAAACGGATAAAAAAATAAGATAACAAACAATATTATGGCTGAAAGCTCAAAGAACATCAATTTGAAAATTATTAGGGGAAATAAAAATATTGTTATTCTCAAAGTCAAATGAGTTTGAAAAACAATAATAGTTGAATCTCAATTGTAAAGTAAAAAAACAGAAAAATTGAAGTGAAAATGTCTTTTCATTCAGAAAATAATTTACGTTTTGTGTTGCATTTTGAATTAAGCACCATACTGAAAAGTAAAAACTATATAAGGAATCTATCTATTGATGATGAAGATGAACTTTCTCAAGACTATAACCACTATAGAAATTACTATCGGTAGCAAAAGATTTAAGTTTATTTTTGTACAGTTTGTACTTCTTAGAAAATATAACTTCACGTTTAGATTGGAAAAGACTTCGACCTTATTGCTTTTTCTTAAACGTTGCGATTAGCTAGCTTCAGGTTCAAAAATGGATCTTCAAAAGAATTTCGGGGTGGTCAAAATAGGATATCTATAATATCGATACATGATCTATAAAGAATAAGAAGCTTAAACCCAAAAGCTAATTATTTGCCAGGAATCCTCACGGATCCGTCTCTGTCCAGAATGAAAATACATGAAAATGCTTGAAAAAAAATGAATAGTAATATTTTTAACATTAATATTATTAAAAATATCCAACAGATTTACACGACACAATTAATTTATTCAATGAACATGGATTTCATATGAGTAGTAGTCTAATTTGCCATCTGCTTTATGATAGGGAAAAAAGGGCTTAATGAGCAACATTGTAAACAAACAGGAAAACAAAACGAAAATTTACTAAAAAAGGTAACCAAGGGGAAAAATCATTTGCCATGCCCCAAGTGAATCTTCATATACATATGCCACACATACTATACGAAAAAGCGTGAGTTTATTTTTGGTCAGCCTACGTGAGTCGTTGCCAAATGAGAGGATAAAAACCGAGAAGCAGGAAGCAAACTGAAAGTTGAAGCCAAAGCAGTAGTAGCCTCAGTTTACTGCTCAGATCGTTGGGCACATGTCAGGCGTTATGAGATTGTTGCTTTTGCTTTAAAAGAAGAAAAGCAACCAAAAAAACCAAAAGTTGCCCATAGCTGTTAGTATGTTTGCTGTTACCTCAATGCCAGCGCGACTTTTGCTATCCACATTCGAGCTACTGAACTCAGTATCCTCCACTGTATTCACCGTATTCGTTGAGTTGCCTTCAACCAGGCCCAGAGCGGTGCCGCTGGCGCCGCCACCACAGGCTGTAGCTCCACTTCCGCCTTTATTCTTGGCCGTTGAGAATCTGCCAAGGCGTAGCCTCAGTCGATTAAGTTTCGTATCTGTTGCCGTTGCCGCACTTGAATCGGGCTGTGAATAGATTAGATAGAAACCAAGCGCACAGTTAGTGAGTGAGTGAGTGTGTGAGGAGTGAGGAAGGGAATTTGTTTTTAGTTTTTTCGGGTGTAGAAAATCGATTTTGTTTGACCTGAAATTAAATTCATACTTTTTTGGCACAGCATTAAAATGAATAACAAAAGCGTACAATTTGCATTTTCTGCCTTACGCTTCAATAAACCGCAATTTGTACGCATATCAGAGGAGACGGAGATGGAGATGGAAGTCAGTCAGTCTGTGCCCTTTTACCCATATGCATATGTAAGTGGAGAGGATACTCCGAACGAATGAGTGGTCCGGTCTGTCCGTAAAATAAATTGTGTGTATTTGTTACAGTCACGGGGCTATGAAGAAAAAATCCCTATGCCGATTTCCATTCCCATGCTCCATTCTCAGTAGCTGCTGCTGTTGCTGCTGCTGCTACTGCTGTTATTCTGTTCCCAAAAGGGCTCACAGATCCTGAATCCTGCAGCGCCGGGGTAAAAATAAATTTCACATTTGACTGCTTCCAGCGCTTGACCTCTTTGATTTTTTGCACAACCGCGTATCCCTTTTTTTCTCCTTTCTTTCCGTTTTTTTTCTTATTTCTTCTGGAAATACTCTTGCGCAAAATTTTTTGCTGAGAAAATTGACCTGACGATTTGAAGTAGTAGGTGAAAAGCATAAATAGTTTACTTTCCACTCAATAATAATGATTTCAGTAAGAAATATTTTCATTTGACTGGTTGTTTTACCAGCAAAAATTGTACTTGCCAATGTTTCGATACAACATGTCGTATGCGTAATGTCCGCAATAAGTAAACAATATTTGTTATTTTTTCCCCATTGATATATGTATGTTTGGTATTTGATGTTAACCAACAAAATACTAGCCTAATGTGTATAAATAATTACTTAATAGAAGTCAGTGGAATATAATTTTCGTATACACAGATTAATTAGTAGATAAATGAAAGTACATATTTTGTAATTAAAGTCAGTTTCTCTAAAGGTCATTACAGAATACCAAACTTAATAAATCATCAAGATTTGAAAATTACAACATTTAGATATAATTTCATATCATGTTAGCTTTAATTGGATACTGCATAAAGTAAGAGAAGTTTGTAGAAATTTCATAACAATCTGCTTCTTTGTTAAGAGTATTTAAAGTTCGTATAGCTATATACGACATTTTGTGTTGCTGCTGCCTTTTTTTTGTCATCGCTCTTGTCGTCGCCTTCAATCCCACCAAATTAAAGTAATTGAGTAGTCAAACCTTTTGCCTCATCGTCATCTTTGGTCGTCATCTTGGTCGTCGTCGTTGGTCTGTTGACCCTTTTTGGAAAGTCGATATTGCTTTAAATAAATAAAATTATGCTGATTTTGCTTTCGTGTGCGGAAACTTCAACCAAAAAGGGTTTCAAGTGTGTGCTCTGACCGCCTCTTTTCCATGCTGCCCCCCTTCCACACTATACGGGAAATATGGTGTGAATATTTGCGCAAATAGTATTAAATGGATTTGCTAGCCTCTATACGCATGCATGGTGACCTTCATTTTGTGGGCAAGACAAAAGTGAAATTGCTTGGATTGAAGAGAAGAATGTGTTTACTTCAAGTGGAGGGACATTGATGACCAGATAGCTTATTAAATATTAAAGATTTTAGGCTTAATTAGGCACATATACAAAGTACATTCGTCGGTGAGTAATCCCATGGAGATTATGCAACCTTGTGTATGAAAATTAATAAATAATGTCTAAGATGTTAAGGTCAAAAATGAAATGGAGCAATTGAGATTTAAGAAAGAAGATGTTTTCAGAGAATATTTATGGATATAGGGTAATAATTCTTTTGAGCCTGGCTAATTAAATTCTCAGTCAGCATTATTGCCTGTTACTTTTTCGTATTGTGTTGACAATTTCAATGCTTTCAATGCGGGCAATCAATGACTCTGCCATACATATGTATAAGTATATATCTATATATCTGATAACTTTTGTTCCATACTAACACACACACAATCATATGTATATCTATACACAGAGACACTCCATGAAATGAGCGTTTTGGCAAAACAATTGGCAAAAGTTTTGCCGCTTTTATTTAGCTTCGCATTGGGAATTGCTGTCACTTGGTTCGAAAACTAAACTATATGGCACTTGAATGTTATTTAAATACTAAGGCAAACATTGAATATCAAGAGCATACGCATACACAAACTCACACACATATGGAAATAGATAAAAGCGATAAGCCAAGTCTCTCCAAGTCTATAGCAGAGAAAAAAGTGTAGCATACTTACTAGCAAAACCTAAGCTCAATGTGTATTTTATGTAGATATGCTGTCAGCTGTGTGTGTTTGAGTGCGTGTTTGTGTGTGTGTGTGTGTCTGCACATTTATTTAAGCGTTTGCATAAACGGTACTTGGTCCTTGCCATTTTGGCACTTTGGCTAATTTATGTAAATTGTTTTCTTATTTAATTGTCTTTTTTTGTTTGGTTCTTTGTTTTTTTTGTTTTGTTTCCGTTTCCGTTTCATCTTATGCTTTTTTGCTTTCTCTTTTCTTTCTCTTACTGTAAGACATATGTTGTATCAAAGCTCTAGTGCAATTTATTTCAACCCACATTAAATGACCAAATATTTGATTTTTGGCTTAATAATAGCAGCAAGAAGACTAAAAACAGAAAGGAAAGAAAGAAATGTGTCCCTTGAATTTTGTTGGTCGTCTTTTTATGGTCATATATTTTGTTTGCTCTTACAACGTGACAATGCCATGCCACACGGCGTCTTTGTGTATATGTGTATGGGCGTATGTGTCTATGTATATGCCACAGCTGGCCAAATATGTTTCTTATTCTTGTCTGTTGTTTGTCATTCAGGAGAATAATGTCAATATCTGAGAGCAATCAATTCGAGCTGATGTCGCTTCTGTTGCAAATGTAATTGTGATGATGCTCAAGTGGTCAAGGCGTAGCCTAAAAATGGACATTATCACCACCTTTTCCATTTCCAGCACATCTTTCATTTTGTTCCGCTCATTTGAGGGTCTCTTTAATGTTAAATTATTGTTATTAATGTTTTTGTTAAGTGTAACTAATCTTCTCTTTGCTGTTGTAGTTGTATTTTTGTTGTTGTCAATAGGTAAATTATACATGTTCGCTTAATTTGTCTAATTGCCACATCATATCGTAACTATGTATAGTTATATATATATATACACAAACATATATGCTTATTACGTTAATTGCAAAATCAATGTCATATCCTGTTGCGAGCCTAATAAAACTACATTCCAATTAAAATTACAAACACAAACATATACACACATACACATCAAAACCCCTCATCGCCTCTTTTGGTTTAGATTTCAAATTAAAATTTTACAAAATGATTACGCTCTGTTTGTCGTTTTTTTTTTCGTTTTTCATTTATACACATTAAGCTGCAATGCAAATGGGAATGCAATTAACTGAAATTTATGTTCAAAATGCTGGGCAACAAATCTTTATATAATAGTAGTAAAAAATTCACAGCGGGTTGCCAAGCAAAAATTTGTTTTGTTTAACCAAAAAAAAAAAGGAAAAATGAAAACGAACGAAAAGAACACAAACCATAGCAAAAACCCTCGTCAAGCTAAAGGAAAAGCAATTTTCAATTTGAAAGCATTTAGTTAGTATAACAAAGAGCAGGAGTCAGTGAATAACGAGCATAATCTCACATAAGCTACAACGAATATTTTATGCTCTGGGCACTAAAGATGAACGAAATCTAAGTAGAAATCGAATTTCTGATAGCAAAACGCTTTCTGTATAATGGCTTGGAGAGCAATAACTAATCCAAAGATTCAAATCCAGTTGATATAAAATGTAAAATCGAAAAAAAATTATCTCAGACTCTGAGGCTTTAACATATTTTTCAATACTTACAATACTCGTTTCCGACTACAAAAATAATTGTCGGAATCAGATTTGAGGCATGATTGAGAACAATTCAAAGTATTAGTGGATAATTCCGTTCAAACCATTAATTTACAAGACATTTCGCTTTGAATTGCTCTTGGTTTATGTTTGAACTCGTCTCGAAAAAGAGAAAAACCCCTGATTATTAACCAAATGACTCTTTGAAACATGCATTTCAAACATTTTACAAATTATAAATGCACTTGTTTTAAGTTTTTTTGTTTTTTGAGCTTTGTCATCATAAATTCCATACGTCAATTGTTGGAAGTTTTCATAATGGTTACTTATCCATTTAGTAAAACAATTCATTAAATCAATTGCTTTTTGTTGTTGAAAATATTTCTAATTTTTAAATGAATTTACCAAGAATAAGATTGATTGTTATAAGTAAGAGTACTAATCGTTTCTTTTGCTTCTGATTGTTTTGTGGTTTATGGCCTTTTAAAGAGATATTTCAATAAAAGAACAAAAGATAACATTTGCTTAATTAAAAATCAATTTAATGAAATCATACGTTGTTGTGTGTTTAAACAAACTTTTTGCTTTTCGTTCACAGTAAACTTGAAATTTATACACTTGACACATACATACACACACATATATATTGTAGGGTATATAGAACAATTTATATACAGAAAATATATACGTATATATATTTTAAAATCAACAAGCAGCAGGCTGTCATTTAGAAAGACGGGGGTTCGGAGGAACACTAAATGGATGCGTGCGTGCTATATATGTAAGTGTGTTGACATGTAACTAAAGCGCTCACATAGACACAAACACATACATACACATAGACACACACACACATCCACCCATACGCATTTAAGAGTCAACATGGGCCGGACATGAAGGCAGGACACAAGGCAAGGACATGTGTACAACTGGCAAATAGTGGACAACTTGTCTTGTTTGCGCATTGAATTTGTGATTCCAATGACTTTTTGCCAGCTTCAAGCTGAGTGAATGCGTCCCTATCCACCCAATCTCCCATCTCAATCTCTCTCTCTCTCTTTCTCTTCCTTTCTATGCTTGTGTGGGTGTAGATAGGTAAGTGGTCGCAAACATTTCTTCTTCTACGTCAAATGGTCATTTTCAATTTAGTCAAAGCACTAAGCCAAAGCTAAGTAGCCGCCCATCCCTCACATCCAAGCACGAAATGTGATAGAAGCCTAAAAAGTATAAGAAATACGAGAAGTAAGTATAATATTTTCCAAATACCCTAACTGTTCTAGCAAGGCCAGCGAGCAAGTTGTCTATGACTAAAATTACTGCAATTCTTTATGATTTTTTTTTTGTCTGTTGTGCTCTCATATGTAGTAAAAACTTTGTGTATTTGTCTCACATCTTAGCCACATGTTGATGACCGACCGACAGCTGCCGTATTAACTTAACCCAAATGCCAAATACCAAAAGACAAGGACAAGCTGTCACTTTTTCGCTTCAACTTTTCGTTTGACTTCTAAATGACTTTAATCTTTCTCACCCACTCTCTTTTCCTGACCTTAACAATGTTTCTTTTGGGTTTGGTCAATGCATTTTTAAGCAGCATTTTCAAAAGCATTAAACTTGAAAATAGCCTAATTACTTTTTATTTTTGTACTCTCTCTCTCTCTCTTGTTGTTCCCAAAAGGTTGGAAAATATTTCTCTCCAAGAAAACATCTATGTATGCATGTATATGGATGATGTAAATATTTAATGGCGAAATGTTGTGGTATACACATAGTTCTACGGCATCTGCATTTGGGATTAAGAGATAAAGTCAAGACCAGCACAAGACATTCAAGCCAAGCCGCAAATACCAGCCTGACCACCCAAATCACCCTCACGACCATCACATCAGTGGCATCGCCAACATGGCAACCACCACCACTGAGTGACCTTTATCTACGGGTCGATTTTGCGGCTTAGGTTGCTGCTGCTGCGGTAAACTTCGTTAGAGTGCATAATTGCAACGATTCGGAGGGATTGCATTGAAAATTGTGCGGTTAATGGTTGGAAATTGTGAGTTTGAGTTAAGCAGGCAGGGTGCCTGCATATAACGTACATAAATTTATATACATACACGTATCAGGTGTTTTTAAAGTTTGCATCCTCATGTGTAAGTTTTTTCCCCCTCTAGGTTTGTAGTAAAAAATCTTTACCTAAATTTAAGAAAAGCTTCTTTAATAAAAGCTTGCAATGCAAGCGAATTAAGTTTTTTACTCGAATATAAAACTCTTTTTTTGGTCTTTTGGATACAATTTCATAAACGGAGTGTTTCACAGTAATCGGTCTTAGTGTCTTAGTAATATGTTTTAGTGTATTGTGTTTAATTTGTTTAGATTAATCAGAAACTCAATAAATAAGCTCTTTCTGTATAAACAAATCAAATGATTAATTAGTGATGGAAGAATATCAATAGCCACAAAATTTGAATGTCCATACATGGTGACGATTTATCAACAATACAATTATTAAAGCCAAAGAGTTCCTCTTCTCTAGTTCTGTTTATTATCTTCAGTTTGTTTTAAAGAGTTTTTTAAATACTAATTGTTTTAGTAATCTGTGTCTCTTACACTTACACTTGATCCTTTACGTTATAGAAAGATAAAGAAATACAGAAGCTTAAGACAACAAAGCTTAAAGAAATATATAGAAATGCTAATAAGTTTTCTAGTTAAGCCAATGCCAAACTTATCTTCAAGACTTTGAACATATTTATAATAATAAATCTAGTACTAAAGAAATAATGCCTAGTCTAAAAATGAATTTTCAAAGACATGTTAGTATGTAAATGGAAATGGAAATGGTCACCCTGTTTTCGAACACTTATATTGCTTAAGCAATTTAATATGAAAACGAGTTAACATGCCTTGCGCCATGTTCGATTACGGCTTGGCAATTATACGATGCGCTTTAACATACCTGATTATTATTGACCGCCACATCGACGGGCCGCGGTCGTCGTCGGTGAATGCGTTTGCGTGCTGTTTGATAGATTTTCCAGTAAAGAGCCAGAATGACAAGCAATGGCACATAGAATGTGCAACAGGTGGCAAAAACCTGGACACAGACAAACACAAAGAACAAGAGAAAAACAAAAATGAGAAAGTGTTGTAAAAAAAAAAAAGGAGGAAAACTCATTTGCCATAAACCATGACGGTTATTTCCTGGCCATGCCTCAACTAACTATGTTTTTCTTGTTACTCTCTTTCTCTCTCTTACCTGATAGGCCACATCCTGTGAGACCATGCATTTTTGTTGTTCAATACGCTGCAGATAGTCTGGATCCTTCCAGCCAAATTGCGGTGCCAGGGAGACAATAACGGCCGCTGTCCAAACACAAAAGATCATCATGAAGACACGATTGCTTGTTCTCGAGTGGATGTAATCAATGTTAGTCACCGCCCAGTAGCTGTAACATAAATATGAACAAGAGCAATTTTAGTTGCAATTGCTAAAACTTGGACGCACACATAAACAAAAGGCTAAGTGTAGGGTAACGGGGGGTTGCTAGGCGTTGGGCACGTAAAACGCGCACAAAATGTAAATAAAATGCTGCATAAATCTAGGCGTTCGACCGCCCGCTCACTTACTCATTCACTCACACATATGGCATTGCGACAAAGTAAAGAAACGTGTTCGATATTCGGTTTCCGTCTAACAACTTTCCCATAGCATTTCGTTACCCATTTCTTGTTGTATTTTCCTTTTTCTCTTGATTCTCTCTCTCTCTCTTTTTTGGCTTTGTTGTTAGAATTTATTCTGTATTTCGTTTTTCTTTTTTTTTTGTATGTGTTTGTGTGCCAAAACATGTTTTATGTATGTGTGTGTCTGGGTGATTTACATGACTGTGTATACGCTTAGGTATGTGTTTGATTGTGTGT